>NW_027195088.1:300000-429840 GCF_038502225.1 Cherax quadricarinatus
AGAAATTGTAGAATAATAATTTCTCTAATTTCCTTCGGACAATTTTTGGAAATATTCCAAATACTTTTGGAGTTATGTGGGAGTAAAGGGCAGAATTTTGCAACATTCCAAGAACTAGCAAACTTCATTTTTTTAGTGAAATAAAGATAAGTTATTTAGAGGAAAGGTACTAATTACAAATTTTGTATTAGCATTGTTCTCTCAGTACCAAGTGTCCAAACAACATTACGTCGTCCCAAATAAGACTACCATCCTGCCAAAGGACATATTCAGTAAATCAGTCCTTTTTCAGTCTTTTCTCAGTTGTTGTGTGAGGTATATTTTTGATAAATATTTTTTACAAAGAGTGAAAACACTTTGTCTCGTGCACCAAAACTGGAGGAAATCGGTCGGTAAACAAAAAACTATAATTAATTGCCCTACTGCTCCCTAAGTGGTGGTGGTGCGGTACAGTAACAAGTGTTACTGGTACAAGTGGTTGTGGTGAGGTATAGTAACAAGGGCTACTGGTATAAGTATTGGTGGCGTGATAAACTAACAAGTGTTACTGGTACAAGTGGTGGTGGTGTGGTACAGTAACAAGTGTTACTGGTACAAGTGGTTGTGGTGAGGTATAGTAACAAGTGTTACTGGTATAAATGGTTGTGGTGTGGTATAGTAACAAGGGCTACTGGTATAAGTATTGGTGGCGTGATACACTAACAAGTGTTACTGGTACAAGTGGTGGTGGTGTGGTACAGTAACAATTGTTATTGGTACAAGTGATGGTGGTGTGGTACAGTAACAAGTGCTACTGGTACAAGTGGTGATAGTGCGGTACAGTAACAAATGTTACTGGTACAAGTGATAGTGGTGTGGTACAGTAACAAGCGTTACTGGTATAAGTGGTGGTGGTGTGGAATAGTAACAAGTGTTACTGGTGTGGTATACCAAAAAATGTTACTGGTACAAATGGTTGTGGCGAGGTATAGTAACAAGTGTTACTGGTACAAGTGGTGGTGGTGTGGTATAGTAACAAGTGTTACTGGTACAAGTGGAAGTGGTGTGGTACAGTAACAAGTGTTACTGGTACAAGTGGTGGTGGTGTGGTATAGTAACAAGTGTTACTGGTACAAGTGGTGGTGGTGTGGTACAGTAACAAGTGTTACTGGTACAAGAGATAGTGGTGTGGTAGAGTAACAAGAGTTACTGGTACAAGTGGTAGCGGTGTGGTATGGTAACAGGTGTTACTGGTATAATTTGTGGTGGTGTGGTATAGTAACAAAGTGTTACTGGTGTTGTATACCAACAAGTGTTACTGGTACAAGTGGTTGAGGTGAGGTATAGTAACAAGTGTTACTGGTGCAAGTGGTGGTAGTGCGGTATAGTAACAAGTGTTACTGGTATAAGTGGTTCTGGTGTGGTATAGTAAAAAGTGTTACTGGTACAAGTGATGGATGTGTGGTAGAGTGACAAGTGTTACTGGTTCAAGTGTACAGTAACAAGCGTTACTGGTGCAAGTGGTGGTGTGGTACAGTAACAAATGTTATGTTACAAGTGATGGTGGTGAGGTACAGTAACAAGTGTTACTGGTACAAGTGATGGTGGTGTGGTACAGTAACAAGTATTACTGGTACAAGTGATCGTGGTGTGGTGCAGTAACAAGTGTTACTGGGACAAGTGGTGGTGTGGTACAGTAGCAAATGTTATGTTACAAGTGATGGTGGTGTGGTACAGTAACAAGTGTTACTGGAACAAGTGGGGGTGATGTGGTACAGTAACAAGTGTTACTGGTACAAGTGATGGTGGTGTGGTACAGTAACAAGTGTTACTGGTACAAGTGGGGGTGATGTGGTACAGTAACAAGGGTTACTGGTACAAGTGGTGGTGGTGTGGTAGAGTAACCAGTGATGATGGTGTGGTATAGTAAAAGTGTTACTGGTACAAGTGGAGTTAGTGTGGTACAGTAGCAAGTGTTACTGGTGCAAGTGGTGGTGATGTGGTACAGTAACAAGGGTTACTGGTACAAGTGGTAGTGGTGTGGTAGAGTAACAAGTGATGGTGGTGTGGTATAGTAAGAAGTGTTACTGGTACAAGTGGTGGTGGTGTGGGACAGTAACAAGTGTTACTGGTACAAGTGGTGTTGGTGTGGTACAGTAACAAGTGTTACTGGTACAAGTGGTGGTGGTGTGGTACATTAACAAGTGTTACTGGTACATGTGGTGTTGGTGTGGTACAGTAACAAGAGTTTCTGGTACAAGTGATGTTGGTGTGGTACAGTAACAAGTGTTACTAGTACAATTGGTGGTGGAGTGGTACGATAAAAAGTGTTACTGTTACAAGTGATGCTGGTGTGGTACAGTAGCAAGTGTTGTGGAGAAATTTTCTCCATGAGGGGGGTATCAGCCCCTTTCAGCCCCTTCAGCCCCTTTCAGCCCTGAGGGGCCCAGCCCTCTCAGAAGTGGCAAATATCTTGTTTACTGCTACAGCGAGTAATTGACCCCAGATGCAGTACCAGTATGTGACATGGCGCGACGCTCCGTGCGGTCCTGTGTTGCAAAGTGTAGCTTAATAAAAGACAGTTCATCTCTTACCTTAGCAGGACAATTAAGGAAAGTCCTGCTCCCACTTTATTACCATAGTAAAGATAGTGGACATTGTTGTCTATGCTTAAGACAGCAAGAATCAAACATTCTGCTTTGCTTCATCGAGGAAGTGGCAAGGAAGCAAAAGTACTAGGTCAGCTTTTCCTTTGTGCTATGGGAGTAACGGCGTGGGGCGCTGTGGCGTCTTCAGATTACTTTTGACTCTACTGAGAGTGACACTGACGCCAGGATAACCAACAAATAACACTGATCTGTGCGTTAGTGTGAACAAAGTGTCTCACAAAACACAATAAACACTTAAGAGAAGTGTGATCAGCTTCTTTAGTGATAAGATTGTGAACAATAAAGACAAATCTTGTGGAACACAGTGTACCAGTGAGCGTATACCTAGACAATGGAAGACGTGGACATCCAAGGACACTTCAGCTTCTATCAAGTCACTGATATCTGTCGAAGGTGTGAAGAACACCTTAGCTCATGCTACAAGAGCAAGGTAGGTTACGAATTTCTTGTAGTACGGGGGACTGCGCAGTTCTTGAGTCGCAAGGAGTTTGTAATCAACCTATAGTCGGCAGTTAGGTGCGGACTTTTGAGTCCACACAAGTAAGTTTGTTAACCATCATTGAATGAAATATGTAGACATAACATCCCCTAGGGGTAATTTATAATCTTGCAAATTATAACTCTTTACAGCCCGTTGAGAGATGACTTCGACAGCTTCTCAAGACCTCGTCTGCAGGGGCGGCTGTGCAGGTGATGAGCTGTCTTCCTAAGTTAAGTTTTCCTATATTTAAACTTAACTGGTAATGCCATTCCTCAACATATTGGTCATGCCCAAACTGGATAAAGGCCACACTGTGGTCCAAATATGTTGTACTATAGTTTACAAATAACCTACGAGCCAAGGTCCTTCGAAAAAAGCTGTAAAACTACTGTTTTACATTGTAAATCAGAATAAATGAGTCCCTCCAGACTCAATCACAGAGAATGGGCTGTCAAAAGAAAACGGGCGCTCACCCAGCATTCACTCAAAGAAAATGGGAGCTGAGTGGCTCACCCAACAAGAAAACGGGGGATGGCACCCTGCATCCACTGCTCCAATCTCGAAAATTGCTGACTAAGACAGAAACCCAAGTGATGTTCGGTTTGTCTGAGTGTATATACACATAGTGTTTATAATGTTTATGGACAGAAATTAAGAGACAAGATTGAGTTAAAGTTTGTTTCTTATAGATATACCTGTTATATTAAAGGAACTACATATATAAATTTAAGTTTTCTTATATATATATTAACAGTGACCTTTATATGAGTAAGTAATATTCACGTGTGATTTACAGTTATACAGTGACATTTATAGTGTATAGTGAATGAAGTGTTTAACATCGTTATTTACGATTAATCATCGTGGTCAGGCTGACACAGCAAACTCAAGCCATAAACACCAGCCATATGTACTGTGTACCCTTCATGGTCATTGACCCTGAGGTTAAGCTTAGTAGGTCAGTAGTCTGACTGATTATTGCTGACTTAAGCATAACAAAAACTCAGCTGTTTATAGCAGTACAGTGTTTTTTAAACACTCTAAGTGTGGTGCTAGAATTTTCAATATACCATTAAAATGGCTTGTTTGAAAACTCATTTTCAGTCTTTAATTTCAGTCTGTATAGGATTAACTCAAGATACAAACATAGATTTTGATGATCTTGAGGTCAAATTTGAATTACTTACACAACGTCTGGAAATAATTAATTCAGACTATACACATTATGAAAAGAGTTTTCTTGAATCAGATCCATCCGAGGATGAAATTAAAAATGTTTTGGATGCTTTTAGTAATCAACAATTAAGGTGGACAGGAGTACACGCTATCTGCCGCAAAACTCTGTCACAGAGACCTACTGTAACTAGTGGTCAAACACCTGTTACACCTGTAACAACAACAAGTGTCCCATTACCAAGCTTACCTACATTGTAATTATCTATTTTCCAAGGTCATAATTATGAAGAATTCATTAGTAGTTTTCAATCCATAGTAAATTCACGAACTGACATAGATGAGATTGCTAAGTTCAGTTATCTTAAATGTCTTGTGAAGGTAGAACCCTACGAACTGATTAAGTCATTTCCGGTGGTTAAAGGTAATTATCAAATATCTTAGCAGACTTTGATGCTGACAAGGCCAGAGTTAGACATGCAGACTTAATATCAAGCTTGAAGCCACCCAAACATTGTTTTTCAGACTTACAGGCATTTAGAATCACATTAGACAATAGTCTCAGATCTCTAGATGCTAAATATGACCTAAGGCAATGTGATTGGTTTATCAGTGGTATTGGACAAGATAAGTTGTCACCACAAACTATTGAACGATTGAATATTATGTTCAATAAACGCTATTTCACTTGTGAAGAAATTAGCAATGGTTTACAAACAATAGTTTCATGCATGCAAGCAACGAGACAAGATGAAAAATCCACAAATCCAGTGGATAATAAACCTTCAACTCAGTATGAAAAGAGTATAACTACTCCCACTAAACCACAAAATGGGAAATCCCATATAGGCATTTATCAAGCTGTCAATACAACTGACAGAAAACAGACTGTCATACATAAACGTACTCCAAAATGTGTACTTTGTGTTGGAACACATTGGGCACAGTATTGTATTCAATACACATCAATGGAGGCACGTAAACAACGTGTTCATCAGCAGAGAAGGTGCATCAAGTGTTTAGGTGAAAACAAGGGAGGAAACTGCTTACTGAAGAAGTGTTTTAAATGCAAGGATATGCATCATACAGCATAATGCCCAAATACTTTTGCTGAACAGCAGAAGACTTCCACAGAATCAGGAAGTCAACAAGCAACAGAATTAAATGTGTGAGATAAGTTTAAAGCAACTGCTCTCCAGATAGCTCGAGTTGAGTTATCTAATAAATTACACAAAACCAATGTGCTAACATTCCATACCCCGGCAGGGATTGAACCCGCGGTCAGAGAGTCTCAAAACTCCAGCCCGTCGCGTTAGCCACTAGACCAGCTAGCCACAATAAGATTCGTCCAACTAGGTATATTTCTACACCATAGGAAGGTTAGCACAGGCACCACTGTGACCACAAATGCAAGTTTTTTACAGACGAATCTCCAGCTAGCGTGGTCGTGACGAACTCTAGCTCAAGTCCCTTCACTGCCGTCAACATGAAATATACCTAGTTGGACGAATCTTACTGTGGCTAGCTGGTCTAGTGGCTAACGCGACGGGCTGGAGTTTTGAGACTCTCTGACCGCGGGTTCAATCCCGGCCGGGGTATGGTTTGTTTGTAATCGTGTCATTACGATTTCGTGAGTCGTGCTAACATTATTTGATCAAGGCTCACAAAGGTCCTTCATAAGAAGAACAGTTTTACAAAAACTGAATAAACAACCCTATGCCAAGGTACAGTTAGATATAGCTGGTTTTTTTCCACAATTCTGGTAAACAGACATATGACCTAGCCAGAATCACTGTTGGTCTAGGAAACAGGAAAAAGACAGTAGAAGCTGTGGTAGTAGATGATTTGCCTAAGTCTGTGCAGATCCAGGGATTAAAAGAAACAGTTGCAGCACTGAAAGCAGCTAAGGTCAAGTTAGCCTGTCCTGACATACAGACGGACACAATTAGTCCAATTGATTTAATCATTGGAAGTGATTATTATCACTGTTTTGTGCAAAATATAGTAAGTAAACATGATGTTCACTTGCTGAAAACAGCAGGAGGCCACATGATATGTGTTCCCATTCCCTCTCAAAGTGGGAAAGAAGCTGATATTGATTCAGTGGAAAATGTACTAGTTACGAGAATAACCGCTGATCATGTACCACAGCAAAAATTATCATTACTGGAAGAAATGAATGAACCAGTTGATAAGTTGTGGGATTTAGATGCGATAGGTATTGATGTAAATAAACCAAGCCCACAAGAGTCTCAGACTTATAACCAATATTTGGACACTCTCAAATATAAAGATGGACAGTATTGGGTTAGGTTACCATGGAAATTAAATCCACCACATCTGCCTAGCAATTATCGTATGGCTTTCGGACAAATGAAAGCACAAATACATGAGCTCAGGAAGAATCCAGAGCTACTGACTGTCTATGATAATATCATACAAGAACAGTTGGACAATAAATTCATTGAGGAAATAGTCGAAGATAAGTTGAAGACAAACGCTCATTATCTCCCGCACCATGGAGTCAGAAAAGATTCTGAAACCACTCCACTACGTGTTGTATATAATTGCAGCGCACGTGCAAATAAAGATGTAGCAAGTCTTAATGACTGTCTGATGACCGGACCCTCACTAACTGAGAAGCTTGGAGACGTGCTTATGAAATTTCGCACAAACCCATATGCCTACACGGCTGATATTTCCAAGGCTTTCTTAAGAGTAGGACTGCAAGAAATAGATAGAGATTATACTAGATTCTTGTGGCCTGAAAATCCACATGATCCTCAAAGTCCTGTGAAAACTTATCATTTCAAATCAGTATTATTTGGTGCTACATCCTCTCCATTCTTACTAGAAGCTACTCTGAATACACATTTGAAGAAATTTGAAAGTCCCTTCAAAGAAATCTTAAAGAAAAGTTTCTATGTGGACAATCTTCAAGGTACTGTGAATAAAGAGGAGGATTTGAAATCCTTATACAGAGAAGCTAACAAGGAGATGAAAGAAGCAAATATGCCTCTAACGATGTGGAATACAAATTCAAAGCAATTAAGGGAACTTATCAAAGAAGATTTCACTGAAGCTGAAATTCCTGATTGCAACAATATGCTGGGACTTAATTGGAACACACAGGAAGATACTTTGAGTCTCAAAAAGATAAACAATAAATCATGCAGTACACTCACTAAACGTAGTTTACTGTCAGAGGTATCACAATGTTTTGATCCTCTAGGACTCGTCTCACCAATTACCATAAAGGGTAAAATGCTTATGCAAGATGCATGGAAACTCAAAATTGGATGGGATGAGAACTTGCCTCTAGAAATGAGTCAAGCATGGGATGAAATATCCAGGGAGTTTAAACAACTTCATCAAATTAAATTTCCCAGACAAATAGGTAAAGAGGGAAACAAGTACACATTACATGTGTTCTGTGATGCGTCAACCAGAGGTTAAGGCGCTGTAGCTTACATGAGTAATGCTGAAGGAAGTACACTAATTACTTCAAAGGCCAGGGTAGCACCCTTGAAGGTCAGAACAGTACCACAATTGGAACTGACAGCACTCTATGTAGGTACAAAATTAGCTGTCTATCTCAACAAAGTACTTGATCATCTCACTATTGAAAAAACCGTGATCTGGAGTGATAATGAAGCAGTTCTCCAGTGGTTAAGAAATAATAAGAGTAAGTTGGTCTATGTACAGAACAGAGTAGCAGAAATAAAAGAGATGCAGAGAGATTATCTCTTTCGTCACGTCTCTACCCAAGAGAATCCAACTGACATGTTGTCCCGTGGTGTCCCACTCAAGAAATTTGTGGATAATAAATTATGGCTCCACGGACCGAACTTTCTCTCTAATGAAAATAACTGGCCTCAGCAAAAGGCTCACATTATGAAAGAAGAAACAGTCTACTTGAACACAGCAGAAATAAGTTGTGTAAATACTGCAGACACAACAGATATAGTCATTGATGGATCTAAATACTCATCTTTGGGTAAACTCTTAAGAGTTACAGCTCTTGTCTTTAAATTCATTAAAGGAATAAAACCTGATTATGAATGTCTTGAACTCATTAAATACTGGGTGAAACTAATACAGAAAGTTGTTTTCTCTACAGAATATAAATTTCTGGAAACACAAGATAAATCCCCAAAGAAACCTGTCATGATTAATTCTCTAGGACTTGATCTCGACTCAGAAAAGATTATAAGATGTCGAGGACGAATTCAGAATTCTTCACTACCTGAAGAAACCATACATCCAATATTGATCCCCAAGAATCATTGGCTAACAAAACTGATTGTGCAAAACGCCCACAGTAACGTGTTACATGGTGGGGTAGCTGACACACTTTGTCATATACGACAATCCTACTGGATACCTCAAGGTCGACAAAGTGTGAAAAAACAAATAAAGGACTGTATTACTTGTCGTCACTACAATATGCGAGTATGTCAGTATCCAGGTCCACCTCCATATCCCTATGAAAGAGTTTGTCATATCACTCCATTTGATGTGTCAGGTGTAGATTACACTGGACCAATAATTTTAACCAAAACAGTTGACAAAGTTCCCATCAAGGTGTACATCTGTTTGTTCACTTGTGCTACAACTAGAGCAGTACATCTAGAAGTAGCCACTGACATGTCTGCTGAAACCTTTATCAAATTATTCAGGTTTGCAGCCAGAAGGGCATGTCCCAGACTGATGATTTCAGATAATGCAACTAACTTTGTTTCTAGTGCTGCTCATATAAGCAAGATCTTTGATCAACCAGAAGTACAACAGATGCTGAATCAACGCAGTTGTCTTTGGAGATACATTCCTCCTAAATCTTCATGGCACGGCGGATTTTATGAAAGAATGATCGGCATTGTAAAACGTTGTTTAAGGAAGACTCTTCATGGTCAAAGAATAGACTTAGAAGAATTCCGTACAGTTGTGACTGAAATAGAAAATAGAGTCAACAACAGACCTCTAACTTATGTTACCGATGATCTAGACAATTTAGAAGTGTTAAGTCCATCTCATTTACTCCATGGCAGAAGGCTCGAACCTGTTCCTCCCATGAATGATTAAGAAATCATAGATGATCCTACTTATTTCGAACCTGAGCAACTCAGACGTAAATTCAAACACCTTTATAAAGTGATTGAACGTTGGGAGGAAATTTGGCGAGAAGACTATCTCACCTCATTGAGAGAACACTTCTATGGAGCTGGTGTTCCTGAAAATCATAGGTCCTTAAGACCTGGTGACATAGTGATTATCGACAATGATGGTCCGAGGTCCCAATGGCCACTTGGAAAAATTGTGACCATATATCCTGATGCAAATGGAATCATCAGGACAGTTGATGTTTTGAGCAAAGGTGTAGTGAATAAGCGGACAATAAATAAACTAGTGCCATTAGAATTACAGTGTTGAAAACAAAATTAGTGATTCTCCAGAAACCACACAGACTAAAGCTGTTCAGAAAAGACAAGCAGCAGTGGTGGCGAGTGAAAAAATTAAATTAATGTTAAGTGATGAACAGTTCACCTGCAGCAAACCTCAACCGTCCCCCAGTGTGGAGAAATTTTCTCCAGGAGAAGGGTATCAGCCCCTTTCAGCCCCTTCAGCCACTTTCAGCCCTGAGGGGCCCAGCCCTCTAAGAAGGGGCAAATATCTTGTTTACTGCTACAGCGAGTAATTGACCCCAGATGCAGTACCAGTAAGTGACGTGGCTTGACACTCCGTGCGGTCCTGTGTTGCAAAGTGTAGCTTAATAAAAGACAGTTCATCTCTTACCTTAGCAGGACAATTAAGGAAAATCCTGATCCCACTTTATTACCATAGTAAAGATAGTGGACATTGTTGTCTATGCTTAAGACAGCAAGAATCAAACATTCTGCTTTGCTTCATCGAGGAAGTGGCAAGGAAGCAAAAGTACTAGGTCAGCTTTTCCTTTGTGCTATGGGAGTAACGGCGTGGGGCGCTGTGGCGTCTTCAGATTACTTTTGACTCTACTGAGAGTGACACTGACGCCAGGATAACCAACAAAGAACACTGATCTGTGCGTTAGTGTGAACAAAGTGTCTCCCAAAACACAATAAACACTTAAGAGAAGTGTGATCAGCTTCTTTAGTGATAAGATTGTGAACAATAAAGACAAATCTTGTGGAACATAGTGTACCAGTGTGCGTATTACTAGACTATGGAAGACGTGGACATCCAAGGACACTTCAGCTTCTATCAAGTCACCGATATCTGTCGAAGGTGTGAAGAACACCATAGCTCATGCTACAAGAGCAAGGTAGGTTACGAATTTCTAGTAGTATGGGGGACTGCTCAGTTCTTGAGTCGCAAGGAGTTTGTAATCAACCTATAATCGACAGTTAGGTGCGGACTTTTGAGTCCACACAAGTAAGTTTGTCAGCCATCAGTGAATGAAATATGCTGACATAACACCCCCTAGGGGTAATTTATAATCTTACAAATTATAACTCTTTACAGCCCGTTGAGAGATGACTTCGACAGCTTCTCAAGACCTCGTCTGCAGGGGCGGCTGTGCAGGCGATGAGCTGTCTTTCCAAGTTAAGTTTTCCTATACTTAAACTTAACTGGTAATGTTATTTCTCAACAAGAGTTACTTCTGCAAGAGGTGGTGATGTGGTACAGTAAGAAGTGTTAGTGGTACATGTGGTGGTGGTGTGAACAGAAACAAGTGCTACTGGTAGAAGTGATGCTTGAGTGGCACAGTAACAAGTGTTACTGGTGTAAGTGTTGGTGGTGGTGTGGTACAGTAACAAGTGTTACTGGTTTAAGTGATGGTCGTGTGGTGCAGAAACAAGTGTTACTGGTACACGTGATAGTGGTGTGGTACAGTAACAAGTGTTACTGGTTCATGTGTCGGTGATGTGGTATAGTAACAAGTGTTACTGGCACAAGTGGTGGTGGTGTGGTACAATGGCAAGTGTTACTGGTACAAGAGTTTTTGGTGAGGCACAGTAACAAGTATTGTTGGTAAAAGTGAAGGTGGTGTATTACAGTGACAAGTGTTACTGTTACAAGTGATGGTGGTGTGGTACAGTAACAAGTGTTATTGAACAAGTGATGGTGGTGTTGAACAGGAACAAGTGTTTCTGGTACACGTGATGGTGGTGTGGTACAGTAACATGTGTTACTGGTACAAGTGATGGTGGTGTAGAACAGTAACAAGTGTTACTGGTATAAGTGGTGGAGGTGTGGTATAGTAACAAGTAGTACTGGTTCAATTGGTGGTGGTGTTGTACAGTAACAAGTGTTACTGGTACAAGTGATAGTGGTGTAGAACAGTAACAAGTGTTACTGGTATAAGTGGTGGAGGTGTGGTATAGTAACAAGTAGTACTGGTTCAATTGGTGGTGGTGTTGTACAGTAACAAGTGTTACTGGTGTAAGTGGTGGTGGTGGTGTGGTACAGTAACAAGTGTTACTGGTATAATTGGTGATGGCGTGGAATAGTAACAAGTGTTACTGGAGTGGTACATCAAGAAGTGTTACTGGTACAAGTGGTTGAGGTGAGGTATAGTGATAAGTGTTACTGGTACGAGTGGTGGTAGTGTGGTATATTAACAAGTGTTACTGGTATAAGTGGTTGTGGTGTGGTATAGTAACAAGTGTTACTGGTACAAGGGGTTCTGGTGTGGTATAGTAACAAGTGTTACTGGTACAAGTGATGGATGTGTGGTAGAGTGACAAGTGTTACTGGTACAAGTGGTAGTGATGTGGTACAGTAACAAGAGTTCCTGGTACAATTGGTGGTGGTGTGGTACAGTCGCAAGTGTTAATGGTACAAGTGAGGGTTGTGTGGTAGAGTAGCAAGTGTTACTGGTGATAAATTAGACACATGTGCAACTCTTGGGTATCTTTATTGAGGAAACGTTTCGCCACACAGTGGCTTCATCAGTCCATACAAAGGAGAATCTTGAAGAACAGGAGGAGAATGAGGTAATCAGTCCCTCAACCTTGAGTCGATGAGGTCAGTCCATCAATCATGATTCTATTCAAGAATGATGGACTGACCACATCGACTCAAGGTTGAGGGACTGATTACCTCCTTCTCCTCCTGTTCTTCAAGATTCTCCTTTGTATGGACTGATGAAGCCACTGTGTGGCGAAACGTTTCCTCAATAAAGATACCCAAGAGTTGCACATGTGTCTAATTTATCAACATGTCGGTTCTCTGAACCATTCATCTACAAAGTGTTACTGGTGCAAGAGGTGGTGGCGTGGTACAGTAACAAGTGTTACTGGTACAAGTGATGGTGGTGTGGTACAGTAACAAGTGTTACTGGTACAAGAGGTGTTGGTGTGGTACAGTAACAAGTGTTACTGGTACAAGTGGTAGTGTGGTACAGTAACAAATGTTTTGTTGCAAGTGATGATGTTATGGTATAATACCAATGTTACTGGTACAAGTGGTGGTGCTGTGGAACAGTAACAAGGGTTACTGGTACAAGTGGTGGTGGTGTGGTAGAGTAACAAGTGTTACTGGTGCAAGTGGTGGCGGTGTGGTACAGTAACAAGTGTTACTGGTACAAGCGAGGTTGGTGAGGTACAGTAACAAGTGTTACTGGTACAATTGGTGGTGGTGTTGTACGATGAAAAGTGTTATTGCTATAAGTGATGCTGTTGTGGTACAGTAACAAGTGTTACTGGTGCAAGAGGAGGTGATGTGGTACAGTAAGAAGTGTTTCTGGTACATGTGGTGGTGGTGTGGAACAGTAACAAGTGTTACTGGTAGAAGTGAAGCTGGAGTGACACAGTAACAATCGTTGCTGGTGTACGTGGTGGTGGTGGTGTGGCACAGTAACAAGTGTTACTGGTTCAAGTGTCGGTGATGTGGTATAGTAACAAGTGTTAATGGAACAAGTGGTGGAGGTGTGATACAGTGACAAGTGTTACTGGTAGAAGTGAAGCTGGAGTGACACAGTAACAATCGTTGCTGGTGTACGTGGTGGTGGTGGTGTGGCACAGTAACAAGTGTTACTGGTTCAAGAGTCGGTGATGTGGTATAGTAACAAGTGTTAATGGAACAAGTGGTGGAGGTGTGATACAGTGACAAGTGTTACTGGTACAAGCGTTTTTGGTGTGGCACAGTAACAAGTGTTACTGGAAGAAGTGATGGGGTTTTATTAAAGTGACAAGTGTTACTGGTGCAAGTTATGGTGGTGTGGTACAGTAACAAGTGTTACTGGCGCAAGTGGTAGAGGTGTTGTACAGAAACAAGTGCTACTGGTACAAGTGATGGTGATGTGGTACAGTAACAAGTGTTACTGGTACAAGTGATGGTGGTGTGGTACAGTAACAAGTGTTACTGGTGCAAGTGGTAGAGGTGTTGTACAGAAACAAGTGTTACTGGTACAAGTGATGGTGGTGTGGTACAGTAACAAGTGTTACTGGCGCAAGTGGTAGAGGTGTTGTACAGAAACAAGTGTAACTGGTACAAGTGATGGTGGTGTGGTACAGTAACAAGTGTTACTGGCGCAAGTGGTAGAGGTGTTGTACAGAAACAAGTGTTACTGGTACAAGTGATGGTGGTGTGGTACAGTAACAAGTGTTACTGGCGCAAGTGGTAGAGGTGTTGTACAGAAACAAGTGTTACTGGTACAAGTGGTGGTGGTGTGGTACAGTAACAAGTGTTATTGGTACAAGTGATGGTGGTGTGGTGCAGTAACCAGTGTTACTGGTACAAGTGACGATGGAGTGGTACAGTAACAAGTGTTACTGGTACAAGTTTTAGTGGTGTGGTACAATGACAAGTGTTACTGGTACAAGTGGTGGTGGTGTGATGCAGTAACAAGTGTTACTGGTACAAGTGATGGTGGAGTGGAACAGTAACAAGTGTTACTGGTACAAGTGGTGGTGGTGTTGTTCAGTAACAAGTGTTACTGGTACAAGTGGTGGTGGTGTGGTAGAGTAAAAAATGATGATTTTGTGGTAGAATAAAAGTGTTACTGGCACTAGTGGTGTTAGTGAGGTACAGTAACAAGTGTTACTGGTACAAGTGGTGTTGGTGTTGTACATAAACAAGTTATACTGGTAAAAGTGGTGGTGGTGTGGTACAGTAACAAGTGTTGCTGGTACAAGTGATGGTGGTGTGGTACAGAGACAAGTGTTACTGGTACAAGTTGAAGCGGTATGGTACAATGATTAGTGTTTCTGGTGCAAGTGATGGTGACGTGGTACAGTTACAAGTGTTACTGGTACAAGTGATGGAGGTTTGGTACAGTAACAAGTGTTACTGGAACAAGTGATGGTGGTGTGGTACAGTAACAAGTGCTACTGGTACAAGTGGTACTGGTGTGGTAAAATGATAAGTGTTACTGGTACAAGTGATGGTGGTGTGGTACAGTAACAAGTGTTACTGGTACAAGTTGAAGCGGTATGGTACAATGATTAGTGTTTCTGGTGCAAGTGATGGTGACGTGGTACAGTTACAAGTGTTACTGGTACAAGTGATGGAGGTTTGGTACAGTAACAAGTGTTACTGGAACAAGTGATGGTGGTGTGGTACAGTAACAAGTGTTACTGGTAAAAGTGATGGTGGTGTGGTAGAGTAACAAGTGTTACTCGTACAAGTGATAGCGGTGTGGTACAGTAACAAGTGTTACTGGTAAAAGTGATGGTGGTGTGGTAGAGTAACAAGTGTTACTCGTACAAGTGATAGCGGTGTGGTACAGTAACAAGTGTTACTGGTACAAGTGATGGTGGGCTCACACATCGTCACACAAGAATCAGGCAAAAAAGAAGCATTCGGCACACTAGGAATAATCTATGCCATAACAGCAATTGGAATTCTAGGGTTCCTCGTGTGAGCTCACCATATATTCACTGTAGGCATAGATGTAGACACCCGAGTGTATTTTACATCAGCAACCATAATTATTGCTATTCCCACAGGAATTAAGATCTTCAGATGATTAAGAACTCTTCAAGGCTCTCAATTCTCGTATACTCCTTCACTCCTGTGAACCTTAGGTTTTATTTTCTTATTTACAGTAGGTGGCTTAACAGGAGTTATCTTAGCAAACTCCTCAATTGACATTATTCTTCATGATACCTATTACGTTGTAGCCCACTTCCACTACGTTCTATCCATAGGAGCTGTATTTGGAATTTTCGGGGGTATTGTTCACTGATTCCCCCTATTCACTGGATTTTCTCTGAATTCTTCATGATTAAAACCTCACTTCTTTACTATATTTTTAGGAGTAAACTTAACCTTCTTTCCTCAACACTTCCTAGGATTAAATGGTATACCACGACGTTATTCAGACTACCCAGATGCTTACGCAGCATGAAATATTGTCTCATCCATCGGATCCCTCATCTCATTAGTGGCTGTTCTCTGGTTCATAATTATTGTTTGAGAAGCTTTAATATCAAAACGTAGTATTACTTCACCGGCCTTCCTACCTTCCTCCATTGAATGGCAGCACCCTTTCCCACCTGCTGATCACAGGTATGCAGAAATTCCTCTAATTTCTAACTATCTAAAATGACAGACAGATGTATAGGATTTAAGCTCCTACCAGGAAGAAACTACCTTCTTTTAGAAATGCCAACATGAGGATGTCTAGGACTCCAAGATAGTGCCTCTCCACTTATAGAACAATTAACGTACTTCCACGATCACACAATATTTATTCTCATTCTCATCACTTCATTAGTAGCCTATATTTTAATTAATTCAGCACTAAACTCACTTATTAACCGATTTTTACTTGAAAACCAAGAAATTGAAATTATCTGAACTATTTTACCTGCTATCATCTTAATCTTCATCGCTATGCCCTCACTACGGTTACTCTACTTACTGGACGAAACCAATAACTCGAGAGTCACAATTAAAACCATCGGGCATCAATGATACTGATCTTACGAATATTCGGACTTTCTAGGTGTCGAATTTGATTCCTACATGGCACCCTATAGTATCGACTCAAATTTACGACTTTTAGATGTTGACAACCGAATCCCTATTCCCTTAAATACTCAAATTCGTCTTATTATTTCAGCAGCAGACGTAATCCATTCCTGAACTATTCCTTCCTTAGGGGTAAAAGCCGACGCCATCCCAGGACGACTTAATCAAATTAGGTTTCTTGTAAATCGACCGGGCCTATTCTACGGTCAGTGTTCCGAAATTTGTGGAGCTAACCATAGGTTTATACCAATTTTAATTGAAAGGATTTCGGTAGACTCTTTCTTGAATTGAATTTCTAGAAATTCATAATTAACTTTCTCTCCAGATAACTTATAAAGTTTAGGTCTTTTAAACCTAAAAAGTAGTTCTCCTACTTCTAGAGACTAAAATTAGTTAAAAAATAACATTAGTTACCGGGCAGACCCGAGTGAAGTCTGTCCTCATAGCGTGGTTTTTTGCGCACGTCCTACAACTCCCGCCGCGCATCTAGGTTCCCATTCTCTATTTCTGACCAATCACAGACCTTCCCTGAGTCGCCCAGGCTGAGCGGTGATGGCGGCTGCTCGCTTCCCATTGGTCGAGACAGCAGAATGTAAACACTTATACCTTGCCGGCGCCAAAACTCGTGTTTCTCGGTATAGTGCTCCTTATATACTGAAGCATTTCACCCAATACAATGTCGGTAAGTACTGATTTGTGTGTCTAGTGTGTAAATGAATAGTTTAGCCATATTTTGATATATATATGAAGGCGTTGTGAAGCATATTACGAGTGCACCATGCAAATGAAAAAAGTGCAACAAAATAGGACCATGCCCGGCCGTTCCTGCCCTTTTAGGTGCAGTTTTCAAGTTTCGGTATATAAATATTTCAATAGAATTTGGTAGTGTATATATGAATTCAGTATTGGTCTGGGTGTGTACAGAATGTTTTTATTGTCCTTCCAGATCAATAAGAAATTGTTCTACGGTGAGTCCTCCAAGGCTAACTCGAAATTTGTCTGTGTTTGGGATGATACTGACTCAGATCAAGACTCAGATGACATGGATTTCCTGGATAGTGAGGATGAATTCTTGCCACCAGATGCAGAGGTGTCAACAGATGGGGAGGAGGAAGCTGCGCCACCACCAAAAAAAAAAAAATTGAACAAGAGGAAGAAACGTATTACTATGGAGGAATACCCTGATGAAGAAGTGCTTCAAGATGATCTTGCTTCTCAAGTAGACACCCAATGGAAGAATGAGGACATCCACAATGACCCTTTGCCTAAATATGAACATGAAAAGCCTGTTGAAGTTAGGTGTGCATATGATTATTTTACAGACTTTTTTACTCAAGACATGATAGACAACATTACATTTCAAACTAATTTGTATGCCAGGCAAAAAGACATACATACTACTTTTCAAACAGATTCTGAGGAAATGACTAGGTTTATAGGTATTCTGTTGTATATGGGTTACACTGTACAGCCATCCATTGAGGACTATTGGAGAAGTGCAAGTAGGACAATTCAAGTTGCAGAAGTCATGGGATCAAAGAGGTTTAGGTTGCTGAGGCGTACCATTCATTTCAATGATAACACAAAAAAGAAGGATAATGACAGATTCTACAAAATAAGGCCTCTTTACAATGGACTGACTAAAGCTTGCTTGAAAGTTCCAGCTACACCCAAGCAGTCTGTTGATGAAGTTATGGTTGCTTTCAAGGGTAAAACAGCTGGAAACCTAAGGCAATACATCAAAAACAAACCAGACAAGTGGGGTTTCAAACTCTTCTGTCGTAGCAGTGAAGATGGAATCATACATGATATACTGATGTATCAAGGTAACCCAACTTTTGAGAACCATCACATAAAGCTGTCAAATGAAGAAAATAAACTCCCAATGAGTTCCAGGATTGTTCTTGTACTTGCAGCATCTCTTGACCAAAGAAAAACATCAGCAGTCTATGCTGATAATTTCTTTTCAAGTCTACCTTTGGTCAAGGTACTGAGAGACAAGTATAACTGCAGGTACACTGGAACAATACGTGATAATAGATGTGGTAAGCCACAACTGATGCCTGTGAAAGAAATGCAAAAGAATAATGTGGCCAGGGGCTATTTTGATTTCCAAAGCAATGATCATATCCTTCTTGTAAGATGGAAGGACAACAAAGTTGTGACTCTAGTCACAAATGATGTCGGAGTTTATCCTTTGGGTCTTATTGAAAGATATGACAAGGCATCAAAGAAGAAAGACCACTTTGAGTGCCCAGCCATCATCAAGAACTACAACGCAAACATGGGAGGTATCGACAAAAGTAACATGTTGGTCCATCTTTACAAAACACCAATGAAATCAAAGCGTTGGTACATGCGGCTCTTTGCTTATGTTTTGGATGTTGCTGTTGTGAATGCATGGCTTCTTTACTGTCGTGATTGTAGGTCACTAAACATGCCATGCACACCACTGAAGCTATTCAGGCTTGACATCTCTGTCACTGCAAGATCCAAAGGACAAAAGTTCAACCGCACCAGCATGAGACGAAGTCGAGATTCAACCAGTACTTCTTTGGTTGGCAGTAATGAAGCTTTGTCAAAGGTGGAATACCCATCTGCATTTCAGTACCAACGTGCAGAAAGGCCAGATGACAGTGTGAGGCTGGATAAACAGCTAGGTCACTGGCCAGTGTTAGGTAAGCTGCTTTCATGCAAGTTTTGCAGCAAAAAGAATAATCATGTCACATCCTCATTTTGCTGTGCCATATGTAAAGTAAATCTGTGCATAAAGAAGGATAAAAATTGTTTCATGAACTTTCATTTGCAAAATTAGTGATGTGAAATGATTGTTCTTTCTCAGGGAACTCAGGAATATTTCATTTGTAAGTTGCATCCCATTGCAATGTGTCATTGTTGATAAGTAGTTCCTATTTCTATTTTTTTACTGGTTACAAATTGTTCAGAAACAAGTTCCATTTATGTTTTTTATATTGTCTACTTGTATAATAAATTTAAAAAATACTTATTTCGTTTTTTTACAACCAATGCAACATTGCAACATTCAAAAATGGTATACCCCCAACGGGCAGGACCGAATACACTCGGTCTTCGAATATCTGCAATTGCGCGAGATGTAACTTTCACAACTCTGTTTGGATGGTCTCAGTGACCTTACATTGAGTGGCTCTATCCCCTCATAGGAAATCTATTTCAAATTCACACTTTAGACTTTCTTGCCCCCTGAAGGGTTAAAATTATCGTACTTAGGATATTTTGGAATGCCTCAAATAGGGCCCTTACTTTGACTTAATCTCTTTCTGATATTCACTCTTGGATATATTTTATTCTTTGTCATTAATTTCTTCTATAAACTTCCAATTAAAACAGAAACTTTCACCCACCCATCAACAATTCTAGAAAAACCCTGAGAATGATAGCAAGGCTATTTTCCATTTTTGAACCATCCTCAAGTATTCTTTCACTTAATCTAAACTGAATATCAACATTCTTGGGGTTCCTATTTGTTCCGATTCTCTTCTGAACCTCACCATCCCGATGACTTTATTTGTGATTTAAAATTGTATCCCGATGACTTTATTTGTGATTTAAAATTGTATCTACCCTTCACAGTGAGTTTAAGACAATTTTAGGGCCCTCTAATCCAGGCCTATCATTTTTATTTGTTTCATTATTTAGCTTCATTCTTTTTAATAACTCTCTAGGTCTTCTTCCTTATATCTTTACCAGATCCAGACATCTAACAATAACTCTAACCTTGGCCCTACCTTTATGATTGACCTTTATCTTGTTTGGGTGACTAAACCACACCCAGCACATATTTGCCCACTTAGTGCCCCAAGGGACCCCAAATGTGCTCATACCTTTTATAGTTCTCATCGAAACAATTAGGAATATTATTCGACCAGGCACATTGGCCATCCGACTTGCAGCAAACATAATTGCAGGTCACCTCCTCCTTACTTTACTTGGGAGGATAGGGTCCTCTTTATCCTCTAAATTATTAATTTTTCTCATTCTAGCTCAAATTCTTCTCCTTATACTAGAGTCTGCTGTTGCAATCATTCAATCCTATGTATTTGCAGTTCTCAGAACTCTTTATGCCAGTGAAGTAAATTAATGTCATCACATAGACACCATGCCTTTCATTTAGTTGACATAAGACCTTGACCCTTGACCGGATCAATTAGAGCTATGCTTTTAACATCAGCTCTCATCAAATGATTTCATCAATTTAATCTAGACCTCCTCTTTTTTAGATTTATTCCTATTTTTTTAACCATAATTCAATGATGGCGAGATGTAACTCGAGAGGGAACGTATCAGGGACTTCATACTCAAACCGTCATAAAAGGCCTCCGGTGAGGAATAATTTTATTTATCGTCTCTGAGGTACTATTTTTCTTCTCATTTTTTTGGGCCTTCTTTCATAGAAGTCTTGCACCTACAATTGAAATTGGAATATTTTGACCACCTGAAGGTATTCAACCTTTCAATCCTTTCCAAGTTCCCCTTCTTAATACAACTATTTTACTTTCATCAGGAGCGACAGTAACTTGAGCACATCACGCAATCCTTAACTCACACCATTATGAAGCTATACAAAGTCTAGGATTGACCATCCTCCTTGGAGTTTACTTCACTTCCCTTCAAGCATATGAATATTTAGAAGCGTCTTTCTCTATCGCAGACTCAATCTACGGGACTACCTTCTTCGTAGCAACTGGATTCCACGGTCTTCATGTAATCATTGGGACTTCATTTCTAACAGTCTGTTTTTATCGCCTCTTCAAGTGTCACTTCTCTAACAACCACCACTTTGGATTTGAAGCCGCAGCTTGGTACTGGCATTTCGTTGATGTAGTTTGATTATTCCTTTATGTTTTTATTTACTGATGAGGAAGATAATTTTTTAGTATTAATGGTACGTCTAGCTTCCAACTAGAAAGTCTAATTGTTTAGAAAAATTAATTCTAACTACCATCCTGATCGCTCTTCTCACTCTCAGGGTTACAACTTTAATTATAGCCCTATCCTCAATTCTATCGAAAAAAACCATTATAGACCGAGAAAAAATATCCCCATTTGAGTGCGGATTTGATCCTAAGACTTCAGCTCGGCTACCTTTTAGGCTTCGATTTTTCCTCATTGCTGTGATTTTCCTAATTTTTGACGTAGAAATTACATTAATTCTTCCTCTAGCCCATATCTCTCCCCTTACAGATATTTTCTCTTGAAGATTTACAGGGTTGTTTTTCCTCCTAATCCTTCTCATAGGCCTCTACTATGAATGGTATAAAGGTGCCTTAGAATGATCTAACTGGAAATGTAGTCAATAATGACATATGAGTTGCATTCATAAAGTGTTTATAAACCTTTTTCAAATTAGAAAGCGAAAGATTGCGTTTAGTTTCGACCTAAATTTTGGTTCCAAACCTCTAGTTTATTTTGACAGAAGCCAAAACCAGAGGCATATTACTGTTAATGATAAAATTGAATTTTTTCCTGTCAAGGAGAACTAGGCCAGTGAAAAAGCTTCTAACTTATTTCCCGAGCGGTTAAATTCCGTTCGCTTCTCTTTTTTATAGTGTAAAAAACACATTACATTTTCAATGTAAAACTGAAGATTTTCCTTCTAAAAATATCACCTACAGGCTAATAGCCACCTTTGCAGCTTCAATGCAAAATTCTAATTTAAAATATATAAGTTAATTAAATAAAAATAAAAAACACGACAATAATTCAAATAAAAAATCCTTTTATATAAATTATAATCATATTCTCTTGTCTTAACTGCAAGTAAACAGAACCTTTTATCATCCCGTTGAATCCTCCTTCACCCCCAAAATATTCTGACCAACCTTTATCTCCAATCTTAAAAAAAGACTCCGCACTCCCTAGTCTTCAACGGGGTGCCCTAAAAGTCGACAAAATCGGTATAAACCACATAGACCCTACAAACATAGCATAAGAATAAAACTTGACAGTCTTTAACCCAGCCCTTGACCCTACCATGTTAACAGCATACCCTAAAAGAGCCCCTAACCTCCTCACTAATAAAGCTAAAATTTTTAAAGAAGCCCTCAAACAAATCATATAAGACTCTGGAAACATTACTCAAGCTAATACACATCCCCCTGTTACCGCCCCAACCCTTAATATCATTATTCCCCTTAACATTTTTCTATGGTTTTCCCTAACAAGTATTACAGACCTTATATTAGAAAAACTCCTTATTCTATAGTAAATTAATCGAAATGTATAACATACTGTTAAACCAGTGCTTAAGACATATAAAAAAAATCTAAAAATATTAACTTCCCTTATAAATGCAACTTCTAAAATTAAATCTTTAGAGTAAAATCCAGCCAAGAAGGGTATCCCGCATAGAGCCAGGTTAGCTAAATTCATGCAAACCCTAGTCAAAGGCATACATATCACTAACCTGCCCATGTTACGAATATCTTGGTACTCTTTAACCCTATGAATTACCATCCCCGCACACATAAACAGTAAAGCCTTAAATAAAGCATGAGTTAGTAAATGAAAAAAAGCTAAATCAGCAAACCCTAAAGATAAAATACTCATTATCACGCCCAATTGTCTCAAAGTTGATAAAGCAATGATTTTTTTCAAATCAAACTCAAAATTAGCCCCCAAGCCCGCTATAAATATAGTTAAGCAAGAAACAATCAACAAAACTCTTTGCACACACGAACCTCTTAAAGCCCCACTAAAGCGAATCAAAATATAAACGCCAGCTGTCACTAGTGTTGAAGAATGAACTAAAGCTGAAACCGGAGTAGGAGCAGCTATAGCTGCTGGAAGTCAAGCCGAGAATGGAATTTGAGCTCTCTTAGTTATAGCAGCAACGCACACTAAAATTTTCAATAATAAAAAATTCCCACTCAAATACCTTTCATAAAAAATAAAATTTCAACTCCCTAGCATAAAAAGTAAAGAAATACTCAACAAAATCCCAACGTCTCCAATCCGATTTGACAAAACTGTCAATATACCTGCATTTGCTGATTTCTCGTTTTGGTAATAAATTACCAATACATAAGAAATTAACCCTAATCCATCCCAACCTAAAAGGATTCTAATTAAATTTGGGCTAATAATCAAAGCCCTTATAGATAAAACAAAACCAAAAACTAAATATATAAATCGCCTATACCTTTTATCCCCACTCATATAATCCCCCCCCTATAGTATATTACCATAGAGGAGATAAATAAAACCGCCCCTAAAAATAAGAACCTTACTCAATCATAAATCAAAGTTACTACAACAGAAGAAGAATTTAAAGAAAAAAGCTCTCACTCAATTACATAAGAAGACCTCAAGCTTATTCTCACCAAACTAAATAAAATAAAACCCAACGCCCTAAATAACAAAAACACTAAACTCACTAAATGGCTATAGGCACCCCACATCATGATTTAAAATAACTTTCTTATATCTTCGATACCACAACCCGATGTTTTACTCTAAACTATTTAAATTGAAAGGTTCTAGTAGTTTAAACAAAAAATCTTGGTCTTGTAAACCAAAGATAAAGCCCATTTTTAGAACTTTATACAAAATCAGTTATAATATTTTATATTTCACTCTTCCTCTTACCCTAAGAATTGCTGTCCTATTCCCAACTCTAACCCACCCTCTTTCCATAGGACTTGCCCTTCTCACACAAACCCTTCTTATCTGTGTTCTTTCGGGCCTATTCGGGCCTTCCTACTGATTTTCATATATTTTATTTCTAATTTTTCTAGGAGGAATATTAATTTTGTTCATTTATGTCTCTTCTCTTGCTTCCAATGAAGCCTTTAAAATTCATTTTAAATCTAGCCTACTAATCACCCTATCCTTACCCCTGTCCTTTGCCTTAATCTCTCTAGATCTCTTACTTCTCCCGTCAAAATTTTCCAGATCTAGACTATTCTTAATTTTAAAGAATAAAACAAATTTAGCCACCTTATCAACCAGTTCCATCTACTCCCTTACTTCTTTCCCTCTTACTACTCTAGTAATTTTATATCTCTTACTTACCTTAATTGTTATTGTTAGTATTATTAATATTTCATCAAGACCTGGTGGTGTGGCACAATAACAAGTGTTACTGGTACAAGTGAGGGTGGTGAGTTAGAGTAACAAGTGTTACTGGAATAAGTGATGGTGGTGTGGAACAGTAACGAGTGTTACTGGTACAAGTGATGGTGGTGTGGTACAGTAACAAGTGCTACTGGTACAAGTGGTACTGGTGTGGTAAAATGATAAGTGTTACTGGTACAAGTGATGGTGGTGTGGTACAGTAACAAGTGTTACTGGTACAAGTGGAAGCGGTATGGTACAATGATTAGTGTTTCTGGTGCAAGTGATGGTGACGTGGTACAGTTACAAGTGTTACTGGTACAAGTGATGGAGGTTTGGTACAGTAACAAGTGTTACTGGAACAAGTGATGGTGGTGTGGTACAGTAACAAGTGTTACTGGTAAAAGTGATGGTGGTGTGGTAGAGTAACAAGTGTTACTCGTACAAGTGATAGCGGTGTGGTACAGTAACAAGTGTTACTGGTACAAGTGATGGTGGTGTGGTACAGTAACAAGTGTTACTGGTACAAGTGATGGCGGTGTGGTACAGTAACAAGTGTTACTGGTACAAGTGACGGTGGTGTGGTAGAGTAACAAGTGTTACTATTGCAAGTGGTGGTGGTGTTGTAAAGTAACAAGTGTTACTTGTACAAGTGATGGTCGTGTTGTACAGTAAAAAGTGTTACTGGAATAAATGGTGCGGGTGTGGTACAATGAAAAGTGTTACTTTTATAAGTGATGGTGGTGTGGCCCAGAAACAAGTGTTACTGGTACAATTGGTGGTGTTGTGGTACAGTAACAAGTGTTATTGGTACAAGGAATGGCGGTGTGGAACAGTAACCAGTGTTACTGGTACAAGTGATGGTGGTGAGGTACAGTAACAAGTGTTACTGGTTCAAGTTATGGTGGTGTGGTAAAGTAGCAACTGTTAGTGGTACAAGTGATTATGGTGTGGAACAGTAACAAGTGGTACTGGAATAAGTGATGTTGGTGTGGTGCAGTAACAAGTGTTCCTGGTACAAGTGGTGGTGGTATTGTGGTACAATGACAGGTGTTACTGGTACAAGTGATGGTGGGGCGGTACAGTGACAACTGTTAATGGTACAAGTGTTGGTGGTGTGGTGCAGTAACAAGTGTTTCTGGTACAAGTGACATGGGTGTGGTTCAGTAACAAGTGTTACTGGTGCATGTGGTGGTGGTGTTCAACAGTAAAAAGTGTTACTGGTAAAAGTGACGGTGGTGTGGTACAGTAACAAGTGTTACTGGTACAAGTGGTGGTTGTGTGGTACAGTAACAAATGCTACTTGTACAAGTGGTAGTGGTGTGGTACAGTAACAAGTGCTACTAGTACAAGTGGTGATAGTGCGGTACGGTAACAAGTGTTACTGGTACAAGTGATAGTGGTGTGGAACAGTAACAAGTGTTACTGGTATAAGTGGTGGTTTTGTGGTATATTAACAAGTGGTACTGGTTCAATTGGTGGTGGTGTTGAACAGTAACAAGTGTTGCTGGTGTAAGTGGTGATGGTGGTATGGTACCGTAACAAGTGTTACTGGTAAAATTGGTGATGGCGTGAATAGTAACAATTGTTACTGGTATAATTGGTGATGGCGTGAATAGTAACAAGTGTTACTTGAGTGGTGTACCAACAAGTGTTAATGGTACAAGTGGTTGAGGTGAGGTATATTAATAAGTGTTACTGGTACGAGTAGTGGTAGTGTGGTATATTAACAAGTGTTACTGGTATAAGTGGTAGAGGTGTGGCATAGTAACAAGTGTTACTGGTACAAGGGGTTCTGGTGTGGTATAGTAACAAGTGTTACTTGTACAAGTGATGGATGTGTGGTAGTGTGAAAAGTGTTACTGGTACAAGTGGTAGTGGTGTGGTACAGTAACAAGTGTTCCTAGAACAAGTGGTGGAGTTGTAGTACAGTCCCAAGTGTTAATGATACAAGTGAGGGTTGTGTGGTAGAGTAGCAAGTGTTACTGGTGCAAGTGGTGGTGGCGTGGTACAGTAACAAGTGTTACTGGTACAAGTGATGGTGGTGTGGTACAGTAACAAGTGTTCCTAGTACAAGTGGTGGAGGTGTGGTACAGTCCCAAGTGTTAATGATACAAGTGAGGGTTGTGTGGTAGAGTAGCAAGTGTTACTGGTGCAAGTGGTGGTGGTGTGATACAGAAACAAGTATTACTGGTACAAGTGGTGTTGGTGTGGTACAGTAACAAGTGTTACTGATGAAAGAGGTGGTGATGTGGTACAGTAAGAAGTGTTACTGGTACATGTGGTGGTGGTGTGGAACAGTAACAAGTGTTACTGGTAGAAGTGAAGCTGGAGTGACACAGTAACAAGAGTTGCTGGTGTACGTGGTGGTGTGGTACAGTAACAAGTGTTACTGGTTTAAGTGATGGTCGTGTGGTGCAGTAACAAGTGTTACTGGTACATGTGATGGTGATGTGGTACAGTAACAAGTGTTACTGGTTCAAGTGTCGGTGATGTGGTATAGTAACAAATGTTAATGGAACAAGTGATGGTGGTGTTGAACAGAAACAAGTGTTACTGGTACAAGCGATGGTGGTGTGGTACAGTAACAAGTGTAACTGGTACAAGCGTTTTTGGTGTGGCACAGTAACAAGTGTTACTGGTGCAAGTGATGGGGGTTTGTTAAAGTGATAAGTGTTATTGGTGCAAGTTATGGAGGTGTGGTACAGTAACAAGTGTTACTGGTAAAAGTGATGGTGGTGTGGTACAGTAACAAGTGTTACTGGTAAAAGTGATGGTGGTGTGGTACAGTAACAAGTGTTACTGGTGTAAGTGGTGGTGTGTGGTACAATGGCAAGTGTTACTGGTACAAGCGATGGTGGTGGGGTACACTAACAAGTGTTACTGGTAAAAGTGATGGTGGTGTGGTACAGTAACAAGTGTTACTGGTGTAAGTGGTGGTGTGTGGTACAATGGGAAGTGTTACTGGTACAAGTGATGGTGGTGTGGTACAGTAACAAGTGTTACTGGTACAAGTGGTGATGGTGAGGTACAGTAACAAGTGTTACTGGTACAAGTGATGGTGGTGTGGTAAAGAAGCCAGTGTTACTGGTACAAGTGATGGTGGTTGGTACAGTAACAAGTGTTACTGGTACAAGCTTTAGTGGTGTGGTACAATGACAAGTGGTACTGGTACAAGTGGTGGTGGTGTGATGCAGAAACAAGTGTTACTGGTACAAGTTTTAGTGGTGTGGTACAATGAAAAGTGTTACTGGTGCAAGTGATGGTGGTGTGGTACAGTAACAAGTGTTACTGGTGTAAGTGGTGGTGATGTGGTACAGTAACAAGTGTTACTGGTACAAGTGACGGTGGAGTGGTACAGTAACAAGAATTACTGGTACAAGTTTTAGTGGTGTGGTACAATGACAAGTGTTACTGGTACAAGTGGTGGTGGTGTGGTGCAGTAACAAGTGTTACTGGTACAAGTGATGGTGGTGTGGTACAATGGCAAGTGTTACTGGTACAAGTGATGGTGGTGTGGTACAGTAGCAAGTGTTACTGGTACAAGTGGTGGTGGTGTGGTACAGTAACAAGTGTTACTGGTACAAGTGACGGTGGAGTGGTACAGTAACAAGTGTTACTGGTACAAGTTTTAGTGGTGTGGTACAATGAGAAGTGTTACTGGTACAAGCGGTGGTGGTGTGGAACAGAAACAAGTGTTACTGGTACTAGTGGTGGTGGTGTTGTACAGTAACAATTGTTACTGGTAAAAGTGGTGGTGGTGTTGTACAGTAACAAGTGTTACTGGTACAAGTGGTGGTGGTGTGGTAGAGTAAAAAGTGTTACTGGTACAAGTGGTGGTGGTGTGGTAGAGTAAAAAGTGATGATTTTGTGGTAGAATAAAAGTGTTACTGGTGCAATTGGTGTTAGTGAAGTACAGTAACAAGTGTTACTGGAACAAGTGGTGTTGGTGTTGTACATAAAAAAGTTATACTGGTACAAGTGGTGGTGGTGTGGTAAAGCAACAAGTGTTACTGATTCAAGTGTCTGTCATGTGGTACAGTAACAAGTGTTGATGGTACAAGTGGTGGTGGTGTGGTACAATGACAAGTGTTACTGGTAAAAGTGATGGTGGTGTGGTACAGAGACAAGTGTTACTGGTACAAGTGTTGGTGGTGTGGTACAGTAACAAGTATTACTGGTACAAGTGATGGTGGTGTGTTACAGTGACAAGTGTTACTGGTACAAGTGTTGGTGGTGTGGTACAGTAACAAGTGTTACTGGTACAAGTGATGGTGGTGTGGTAGAGTAACAAGTGTTACTATTACAAGTGGTGGTGGTGTGGTACAATGAAAAGTATTACTTTTACAAGTGATGGTAGTGTGGTACAGTAACAAGTGTTACTTGCAAAAGTGATGGCGGTGTGGTACAGTAACAAGTGTTACTGGTACAAGTGGTGGTGGTGTGTTGCAGTAACAAGTGTTACTGGTACAAGAAATGATGTTGCCGTACAGTAACAAGTGTTACTGGTGCAAGTGGTGGTGGTGTTGTACAGCAACAAGTGTTACTGGTACAAGTGATGGTGGTGTGTTACAGTGACAAGTGGTACTGGTACAAGTGATGGTGTGGTACAGTAACAAGTGTTACTGGTGCAAGTGATGGCGGTGTGGAACAGTAACAAGTGCTACTGGCACAAATGATGGTGGTGTGGTACAGTAACAAGTGTTACTGGAACAAGTGATGGGGTTGTACAGTAACAAGTGTTACTGGTACAAGTGGTAGTGGTGTGGTACAATGACAAGTGTTACTGGTACAAGTGGTGGTGGTGTGGTGCAGAAACAAGTGTTACTGGTACAAGTGATGGTGGTGTGGTACAATGACAAGCGTTACTGGTACAAGTGGTGGTGGTGTGGTACAGTAACAAGTGTTACTGGCACAAGTGATGGTGGTGTGGTACAGTAACAAGCGTTACTGGTACAAGTGATGGTTGTGTGGTACAGTAATAAGTGTTGCTGGTACAAGTGATGGTGGTGTGGCACAGTAACAAGTCTTGCTGGTACAAGTGATGGTGGTGAGGTAGAGTAACAAGTGTAACTGGAACAAGTAATGGAGGTTTGGAACAGTAACGAGTGTTAGTGGTACAAGTGATGGTGGTGTGGTACTTGTAAGTGCTACTGGTACAAGTGGTAGTGGTGTGGTAAAATGATTAGTGTTACTGGTACAAGTGATGGTGGTGTGGTACAGTAACAAGTGTTACTGGTACAAGTGGTAGCGGTGTGGTACAATGATAAGTGTTACTGGTACAAGTGATAGCGGTGTGGTAGAGTAACAAGTGTTACTATTGCAAGTGGTGGTGGTGCTGTACAGTAACAAGTGTTACTTGTACAAGTGGTGGTCGTGTGGTACAATGAAAAGTATTACTTTTACAAGTGATGGTGGTGTGGCCCAGTAACAAGTGTTACTGGTACAATTGGTGGTTTTGTGGTACAGTAACAAGTGTTATTGGTACAAGGAATGGCGGTGTGGAACAGTAACGAGTGTTACCGGTACAAGTGATGGTGGTGTGGTACAGTAACAAGTGTTACTTGTTCAAGTTATGGTGGTGTGGTAAAGTAGCAACTGTTAGTGGTACAAGTGATTATGGTGTGGAACAGTTACAAGTGTTACTGGAATAAGTGATGTTGGTGTGGTGCAGTAACAAGTGTTCCTGGTACAAGTGGTGGTTGTGTGGTACAATGACAGGTGTTACTGGTACAAGTGGTGGTGGTATTGTGGTACAATGACAGGTGTTACTGGTACAAGTGATGGTGGTGTGGTACAGTAACAAGTGTTACTTGTACAAGTGATGGCGGTGTGGTACAGTAACAAGTGTTACTGGTACAAGTGGTGGTGGTGTGGTGCAGTAACAAGTGTTACTGGTACAAGTAATGGAGGTGCCGTACAGTAACAAGTGTTACTGGTACATGTGATGGTGGTGTGTTACAGTGACAAGTGGTACTGGTACAAGTGATGGTGGTGTGGTACAGTAACAAGTGTTAATTGAACAAGTGATGGTGGTGTGGTACAGTAACAAGTGTTACTGGTACAAGTGATTGAGGTGTGGAACAGTAACAAGTGCTACTGGCACAAATGATGGTGGTGTGGTACAGTAACAAGTGTTACTGGAACAAGTGATGGTGGGGTTGTACAGTAACATGTGTTACTGGTGCAAATGGTAGTGGTGTGGTACAATGACAAGTGTTACTGGTACAAGTTGTGGTGGTGTGGTGCAGTAACAAGTGTTCCTGGTACAAGTGGTGGTGGTATTGTGGTACAATGACAGGTGTTATTGGTACAAGTGATGGTGGTGCGGTACAGTGACAAGTGTTAATGGTACAAGTGTTGGTGGTGTGGTGCAGTAACAAGTGTCTCTGGTACAAGTGATGGTGGTGTGTTACAGTGACAAGTGGCACTGGTACAAGTGATGGTTGTGTGGTATAGTAACAAGTGTTACTTGTGCAAGTGATGGTTGTGAGGTACAGTAACAAGTGTTACTGGTACAAGTGATGGCGGTGTGGTACAGTAAAAAGTGTGACTGGTATAAGTGGTGATGGTGTGGTGCAGTAACAAGTGTTTCTGGTACAAGTGAGAGGGGTGTGGTTCAGTAACAAGTGTGACTGGTATAAGTGATGGTGGTGTGGTGCAGTAACAAGTGTTACTGGTAAAAGTGACGGTGGTGTGGTACAGTAACAAGTGTTACTGGTACAAGTGGCGGTTGTGTGGTACAGTAACAAATGCTACTGGTACAAGTGGTAGTGGTGTGGTACAGTAACAAGTGCTACTAGTACAAGTGGTGATAGTGCGGTACAGTAACAAGTGTTACTGGTACAAGTGATAGTGGACTGGAACAGTAACAACTGTTACTGGTATAAGTGGTTGTAGTGTGGTATATTAACAGGTGGTACTGGTTCATTTGGTGGTGGTGTTGAACAGTAACAAGTGTTGCTGGTGTAAGTGGTGATGGTGGTATGGTACCGTAACAAGTGTTACTGGTATAATTGGTGATGGCGTGAATAGTAACAATTGTTACTGGTATAATTGGTGATGGCGTGAATAGTAACAAGTGTTACTTGAGTGGTGTACCAACAAGTGTTAATGGTACAAGTGGTTGATGTGAGGTATAGTAATAAGTGTTACTGGTAAGAGTTGTGGTAGTGTGGTATATTAACAAGTGTTTCTGGTATAAGTGGTAGTGGTGTGGCATAGTAACAAGTGTTACTGGTACAAGGGGTTCTGGTGTGGTATAGTAAAAAGTGTTACTTGTACAAGTGATGGATGTGTGGTAGAGTGAAAAGTGTTACTGGTACAAGTGGTAGTGGTGTGGTACAGTAACAAGTGTTCCTAGTACAAGTGGTGGAGGTGTGGTACAGTCCCAAGTGTTAATGATACAAGTGAGGGTTGTGTGGTAGAGTAGCAAGTGTTACTGGTGCAAGTGGTGGTGGCGTGGTACAGTAACAAGTGTTACTGGTACAAGTGATGGTGGTGTGATACAGAAACAAGTGTTACTGGTACAAGTGGTGTTGGTGTGGTACAGTAACAAGTGTTACTGGTTTAAGTGATGGTCGTGTGGTACAGTAACAAGTGTTACTGGTTCAAGTGTCGGTGATGTGGTATAGTAACAAGTGTTAATGGAACAAGTGGTGGAGGTGTGGTACAGTGACAAGTGTTACTGGTACAAGCGTTTTTGGTGTGGCACAGTAACAAGTGTTACTGGTGCAAGTGATGGGGATTTGTTAAAGTGATAAGTGTTACTTGAACAAGTGATGGTGGTGTTGAACAGAAACAAGTGTTACTGGTACAAGTGATTGTGGTGTGGTACAGTAACAAGTGTTACTGGTACAAGTGATGGTTTTGTGGTACAGTAACAAGTGTTACTGGTGTAAGTGGTGGTGTGTGGTACATTGGCAAGTGTTACTGGTACAAGCGATGGTGGTGGGGTACACTAACAAGTGTTACTGGTAAAAGTGATGGTGGTGTGGTACAGTAACAAGTGTTACTGGTGTAAGTGGTGGTGTGTGGTACAATGGGAAGTGTTACTGGTACAAGTGATGGTGGTGTGGTACAGTAACAAGTGTTACTGGTACAAGTGGTGATGGTGAGGTACAGTAACAAGTGTTACTGGTACAAGCTTTAGTGGTGTGGTACAATGACAAGTGGTACTGGTACAAGTGGTGGTGGTGTGGTGCAGTAACAAGTGTTACTGGTGCAAGTTATGGTGGTGTTGAACAGAAACAAGTGTTACTGGTACAAGTGATGAAAAGTGGAACAGTAACAAGTGTTACTGGTACAAGTGATGGTAGTGTGGTACAGTAACAAGTGTTACTGGTGCAAGTGATGGTTGTGTGGTAAAGTAACAAGTGTTACTGGTGTAAGTGGTGGTGGTGTGGTACAGTAACAAGTGTTACGGGTACAAGTGACGGTGGAGTGGTACAGTAACAAGTGTTACTGGTACAAGTTTTAGTGGTGTGGTACAATGAGAAGTGTTACTGGTACAAGTGGTGGTGGTGTGGTGCAGTAACAAGTGCTACTGGCACAAATGATGGTGGTGTGGTACAGTAACAAGTGTTACTGGAACAAGTGATGGGGTTGTACAGTAACAAGTGTTACTGGTACAAGTGGTAGTGGTGTGGTACAATGACAAGTGTTACTGGTACAAGTGGTGGTGGTGTGGTGCAGTAACAAGTGTTACTGGTACAAGTGATGGTGGTGTGGTACAATGACAAGTGTTACTGGTACAAGTGGTGGTGGTGTGGTACAGTAACAAGTGTTACTGGCACAAGTGATGGTGGTGTGGTACAGTAACAAGCGTTACTGGTACAAGTGATGGTTGTGTGGTACAGTAATAAGTGTTGTTGGTACAAGTGATGGTGGTGTGGCACAGTAACAAGTGTTACTGGTACAAGTGATGGTGGTGAGGTAGAGTAACAAGTGTTACTGGAATAAGTAATAGAGGTTTGGAACAGTAACGAGTGTTAGTGGTACAAGTGATGGTGGTGTGGTATAGTAACAAGTGCTACTGGTACAAGTGGTGGAGGTGTGGTACAGTCCCAAGTGTTAATGGTACAAGTGAGTGTTGTGTGGTAGAGTAGCAAGTGTTACTGGTGCAAGTGGTGGTGGCGTGGTACAGTAACAAGTGTTACTGGTACAAGTGATGGTGGTGTGGTACAGAAACAAGTGTTGCTGGTACAAGTGGTGTTGGGGTTACAGTAACAAGTGTTACATGTGCTAGAGGTGGTGATGTGGTACAGTAAGAAGTGTTATTGGTACATGTGGTGGTGGTGTGGAACAGTAACAAGTGTTACTGGTAGAAGTGAAGCTGGAGTGACACAGTAACAAGCGTTGCTGGTGTACGTGGTGGTGGTGGTGTGGTACAGTAACAAGTGTTACTGGTTCAAGTGTCGGTGATGTGGTATAGTAACAAGTGTTAATGGAACAAGTGATGGTGGTGTTGAACAGAAACAAGTGTTACTGGTACAAGCGATGGTGGTGTGGTACAGTAACAAGTGTTACTGGTAAAAGTGATGGTGGTGTGGTACAGTAACAAGTGTTACTGGTACAAGTGATGGTGGTGTGGTACAGTAACAAGTGTTACTGGTGTAAGTGGTGGTGGTATGGTTCAATGGCAAGTGTTACTGGTACAAGTGATGGTGGTGCTGAACAGAAACAAGTGTTACTGGTAAAAGTGATGGTGGTGTGGTACAGTAAGAAGTGTTACTGGTGTAAGTGGTGGTGGTGTGGTACAATGGCAAGTGTTACTGGTACTAGTGATGGTGGTGTGGTAGAGTAACAAGTGTTACTTGTACAAGTGATGGTCGTGTTGTACAGTAAAAAGTGTTACTGGTATAAGTGGTGCTCGTGTGGTACAATGAAAATTGTTACTTTTACAAGTGATGGTGGTGTGGCCCAGTAACAAGTGTTATTGGTACAATTGGTGGTTTTGTGGTACAGTAACAAGTGTTATTGGTACAAGGAATGGCGGTGTGGAACAGCAACCAGTGTTACTGGTACAAGTGATGGTGGTGTGGTACAGTAACAAGTGTTACTGGTTCAAGTTATGGTGGTGTGGTAAAGTAGCAACTGTTAGTGGTACAAGTGATTATGGTGTGGAACAGTTACAAGTGTTACTGGAATAAGTGATGTTGGTGTGGTGCAGTAACAAGTGTTCCTGGTACAAGTGGTGGTGGTATTGTGGTACAATGACAGGTGTTACTGGTACAAGTGATGGTGGTGTGGTACAGTAACAAGTGTTACTTGTACAAGTGATGGCGGTGTGGTACAGTAACAAGTGTTACTGGTACAAGTGGTGGTGGTGTGGTGCAGTAACAAGTGTTACTGGTACAAGTAATGGAGGTGCCGTATAGTAACAAGTGTTACTGGTGCAAGTAGTGGTGGTGTTGTACAGAAACAAGTGTTACTGATACATGTGATGGTGGTGTGTTACAGTGACAAGTGGTACTGGTACAAGTGATGGTGGTGTGGTACAGTAACAAGTGTTAATTGAACAAGTGATGGTGGTGTGGTACAGTAACAAGTGTTACTGGTACAAGTGATAGCGGTGTGGAAGAGTAACAAGTGCTACTGGCACAAATGATGGTGGTGTGGTACAGTAACAAGTGTTACTGGAACAAGTGATGGTGGGGTTGTACAGTAACAAGTGTTACTGGTACAAATGGTAGTGGTGTGGTACAATGACAAGTGTTACTGGTAAAAGTTGTGGTGGTGTGGTGCAGTAACAAGTGTTCCTGGTACAAGTGGTGGTGGTATTGTGGTACAATGACAGGTGTTACTGGTACAAGTGATGGTGGTGCGGTACAGTGACAAGTGTTAATGGTACAAGTGCTGGTGGTGTGGTGCAGTAACAAGTGTCTCTGGTACAAGTGATGGTGGTTTGGTTCAGTGACCAGTGGTACAGGTACAAGTGATGGTTGTGTGGTACAGTAACAAGTGTGACTGGTACAAGTGATGGCGGTGTGGTACAGTAAGAAGTGTTACTGGTACAAGTGATGGCGGTGTGGTACAGTAACAAGTGTGACTGGTATAAGTGGTGATGGTGTGGTGCAGTAACAAGTGTTTCTGGTACAAGTGATAGGGGTGTGGTTCAGTAACAAGTGTTACTTGTACAAGTGATGGTTGTGTGGTATAGTAACAAGTGTCACTGGTACAAGTGATGGCGGTGTGGTACAGTAACAAGTGTGACTGGAACAAGTGATGGCGGTGTGGTACAGTAACAAGTGTTACTGGTACAAGCGTTTTTGGTGTGGCACAGTAACAAGTGTTACTGGTGCAAGTGATGGGGGTTTGTTAAAGTGATAAGTGTTATTGGTGCAAGTTATGGAGGTGTGGTACAGTAACAAGTGTTACTGGTAAAAGTGATGGTGGTGTGGTACAGTAACAAGTGTTACTGGTACAAGTGGTGGTTGTGTGGTACAGTAACAAGTGTTTCTGGTACAAGTGATAGGGGTGTGGTTCAGTAACAAGTGTTACTGGTGCAAGTGGTGATGGTGTGGTGCAGTAACAAGTGTTTCTGGTACAAGTGATAGGGGTGTGGTTCAGTAACAAGTGTTACTGGTGCAAGTGGTGGTGGTGTTGTACAGTAACAAGTGTTACTGGTAAAAGTGACGGTGGTGTGGTACAGTAACAAGTGTTACTGGTACAAGTGGTGGTTGTGTGGTACAGTAACAAATGCTACTGGTACAAGTGGTAGTGGTGTGGTACTGTAACAAGTGCTACTAGTACAAGTGGTGATAGTGCGGTACAGTAACAAGTGTTACTGGTACAAGTGATAGTGGACTGGAACAGTAACAAGTGTTACTGGTATAAGTGGTTGTAGTGTGGTATATTAACAGGTGGTACTGGTTCATTTGGTGGTGGTGTTGAACAGTAACAAGTGTTGCTGGAGTAAGTGGTGATGGTGGTATGGTACCGTAACAAGTGTTACTGGTATAATTGGTGATGGCGTGAATAGTAACAAGTGTTAGTTGAGTGGTATATCAACAAGTGTTAATGGTACAAGTGGTTGAGGTGAGGTATAGTAATAAGTGTTACTGGTACGAGTGTTGGTAGTGTGGTATATTGACAAGTGTTACTGGTACAAGTGGTAGTGGTGTGGTATAGTAACAAGCGTTACTGGTCCAAGGGTTTCTGGTGTGGTATAGTAACAAGTGTTACTTGTACAAGTGATGGATGTGTGGTAGAGTGAAAAGTGTTACTGGTACAAGTGGTAGTGATGTGGTACAGTAACAAGTGTTCCTGGTACAAGTGGTGGAGGTGTGGTACAGTCCCAAGTGTTAATGGTACAAGTGAGTGTTGTGTGGTAGAGTAGCAAGTGTTACTGGTGCAAGTGGTGGTGGCGTGGTACAGTAACAAGTGTTACTGGTACAAGTGATGGTGGTGAGGTACAGAAACAAGTGTTGCTGGTACAAGTGGTGTTGGTGTTACAGTAACAAGTGTTACTGGCGCAAGATGTGGTGATGTGGTGCAGTAAGAAGTGTTATTGGTACATGTGGTGGTGGTGTGGAACAGTAACAAGTGTTACTGGTAGAAGTGAAGCTGGAGTGACACAGTAACAAGCGTTGCTGGTGTACGTGGTGGTGTGGTACAGTAACAAGTGTTACTGGTTCAAGTGTCGGTGATGTGGTATAGTAACAAGTGTTAATGGAACAAGTGATGGTGGTGTTGAACAGAAACAAGTGTTACTGGTACAAGCGATGGTGGTGTGGTACAGTAACAAGTGTTACTGGTAAAAGTGATGGTGGTGTGGAACAGTAACAAGTGTTACTGGTACAAGTGATGGTGGTGTGGTACAGTAACAAGTGTTACTGGTGTAAGTGGTGGTGGTGTGGTACAATGGCAAGTGTTACTGGTACAAGTGATGGTGGTGTTGAACAGAAACAAGTGTTACTGGTAAAAGTGATGGTGGTGTGGTACAGTAACAAGTGTTACTGGTACAAGTGATGGTGGTGTGGTACAGTAACAAGTGTTACTGGTACAAGCGATAGTGGTGTGGTACAGAAACCAGTGTTATTGGTACAAGTGATAGTGGAGTGGTACAGTAACAAGTGTTACTGGTACAAGTTTTAGTGGTGTGGTACAATGACAAGTGTTACTGGTACAAGTGATGGTGGTGTGGTGCAGTAACAAGTGTTACTGGAACAAGTGATGGTGGTGTGGAACAGTAACAATTGTTACTGGTACAAGTGGTGGTGGTGTTGTACAGTAACAAGTGTTACTTTTACAAGTGATGGTGTGGTACAGTAACAAGTGTTACTTGAACAAGTGATGGTGGAGTGGTACAGTTACAAGTGTTACTTGTACAAGTGATGGCGGTGTGGTACAGTAACAAGTGTTACTGGTACAAGTGGTGGTGGTGTGGTGCAGTAACAAGTGTTACTGGTACAAGTAATGGTGGTGCCGTACAGTAACAAGTGTTACTGGTACAAGTGGTGGTGGTGTTGTACAGTAACAAGTGTTACTGGTACATGTGATGGTGGTGTGTTACAGTGACAAGTGGTACTGGTACAAGCGATGGTGGTGTGGTACAGTAACAAGTGTTAATTGAACAAGTGATGTTGGTGTGATACAGTAACAAGTGTTACTGGTACAAGTGATGGCGGTGTGGAACAGTAACAAGTGCTACTGGCACAAATGATGGTGGTGTGGTACAGTAACAAGTGTTACTGGAACAAGTGATGGTGGGGTTGTACAGTAACAAGTGTTACTGGTACAAATGGTAGTGGTGTGGTACAATGACAAGTGTTACTGGTACAAGTGGTGGTGGTGTGGTGCAGTAACAAGTGTTACTGGTGCAAGTGATGGTGGTGTGGTACAATGACAAGTGTTACTGGTACAAGTGGTGGTGGTGTCGTACAGTAACAAGTGTTACTGGCACAAGTGATGGAGGTGTGGTAAAGTAACAAGCGTTACTGGTACAAGTGATGATTGTGTGGTACAGTAATAAGTGTTGCTGGTACAAGTGATTGTGGTGTGGCACAGTAACAAGTGTTACTGGTACAAGTGATGGTGGCGTGGTACAGTAACAAGTGCTACTGGTACAAGTGGTAGTGGTGTGGTAAAATGATAAGTGTTACTGGTACAAGTGACGTTGGTGAGGTGTAGTAACAAGTGTTACTCCTACAAGTGGTAGCGGTGTGGTACAATGATAAGTGTTTCTGGTGCAAGTGATGGTGACGTGGTACTGTTACAAGTTTTACTGGTACAAGTGATGGCGGTGTGGTACAGTAACAAGTGTTACTGGTACAAGTGATGGTGGTTTGGTACAGTAACAAGTGGTACTGGTACAAGTGATGGTGGTGTGGTACAGTAACAAGTGTTACTTGTACAAGTGATGGTCGTGTTGTACAGTAAAAAGTGTTACTGGTATAAGTGGTGCGGGTGTGGTACAATGACAAGTATTACTTTTACAAGTGATGGTGGTGTGGCCCAGTAACAAGTGTTACTGGTACAATTGGTGGTGTTGTTGTAGAGTAACAAGTGTTATTGGTACAAGGAAAGGCGGTGTGGATCAGTAACCAGTGTTACTGGTACAAGTGATGGTGGTGTGGTACAGTAACAAGTGTTACTGGTACAAGAGGTAGTGGTGTGGTACAATGACAAGTGTTACTGGTTCAAGTGATGGTGGTGTGGTACAGTAACAACTGTTACTGGTTCAAGTTATGGTGGTGTGGTAAAGTAGCAAGTGTTAGTGGTACAAGTGATTATGGTGTGGAACAGTAACAAGTGTTACTGGTATAAGTGATGTTGGTGTGGTGCAGTAACAAGTGTTCCTGGAACAAATGGTGGTGGTATTGTGGTACAATGACAGGTGTTACTGGTACAAGTGAGGGTGGTGCGGTACAGTGACAAGTGTTAATGGTACATGTGTTGGTGGTGTGGTGCAGTAACAAGTGTTTCTGGTACAAGTGATGGTGGTATGTTACAGTGAGAAGTGGTACTGGTACAAGTGATGGTTGTGTGGTATAGTAACAAGTGTTACTTGTACAAGTGATGGTTGTGAGGTACAGTAAAAAGTGTTACTGGTACAAGTGATGGCGGTGTGGTACAGTAACAAGTGTGACTGGTGTTAGTGGTGATGGTGTGGTGCAGTAACAAGTGTTTCTGGTACAAGTGATAGGGGTGTGGTTCAATAACAAGTGTTACTGGTGCAAGTGGTGGTGGTGTTGTACAATAACAAGTGTTACTGGTAAAAGTGACGGTGGTGTGGTACAGTAACAATTGTTACTGGTACAAGTGGTGGTTGTGTGGTACAGTAACAAATGCTACTGGTACAAGTGGTAGTGGTGTGGTACAGTAACAAGTGCTACTAGTACAAGTGGCGATAGTGCGGTACAGTAACAAGTGTTACTGGTACAAGTGATAGTGGTGTGAAACAGTAACAAGTGTTACTGGTATAAGTGGTGGCGGTGTGGTATATTAACAAGTGGTACTGGTTCAATTGGTGGTGGTGTTGAACAGTAACAAGTGTTGCTGGTGTAAGTGGTGATGGTGGTATGGTACCGTAACAAGTGTTACTGGTATAATTGGTGATGGCGTGAATAGTAACAAGTGTTACTTGAGTGGTATATCACAAGTGTTAATGGTACAAGTGGTTGAGGTGAGGTATAGCAATAAGTGTTACTGGTACGAGTGTTGGTAGTGTGGTATCTTGACAAGTGTTACTGGTTTAAGTGATGGTCGTGTGGTGCAGTAACAAGTGTTATTGATACATGTGATGGTGATGTGGTACAGTAACAAGTGTTACTGGTTCAAGTGTCGGTGATGTGGTATAGTAACAAGTGTTTATGGAACAAGTGGTGGAGGTGTGGTACAGTGACAAGTGTTACTGGTACAAGCATTTTTGGTGTGGCACAGTAACAAGTGTTACTTATACAAGTGATATTGGTGTTGAACAGAAACAAGTGTTACTGGTACAAGTGATGGTGGTGTGGTACAGTAACAAGTGTTACTGGTACAAGTGATGGTGGTGTGGTACAGTAACAAGTGTTACTGGAACAAGTGATGGTGGTGTGGTACAATAACAAGTGTTACTGGTAAAAGTGTTGGTGGTGTTGAACAGAAACAAGTGTTACTGGTACAAGTGGTTGTGGTGTGGTACAATAACAAGTGTTACTGGTACAAGTGGTGGTTGTGTGGTACAGTAACAAGTGTTATTGGTACAAGTGGTATTGGTGTGGTACAATAACAAGTGTTATTGGTACAAGTGATGGTAGTGTGGTACAGTAACATGTGTTACTGGTACAAGTGGTAGTGGTGTGGTACAGTAACAAGTGTTACTTGAACAAGTAATGGTGGTGTGGTACAGTAACAATTGTTACTGGTACAAGTGATGGCGGTGTGGTACAGTAACAATTGTTACTGGTACAAGAGATGGTGCTGTGGTACAGTAACAAGTGTTACTATTGCAAATGGCGGTGGTGCTGTACAGTAACAAGTGTTACTTGTACAAGTGATGGTGATGTGGTACAGTAAAAAGTGTTACTGTTATAAGTGGTGGGGGTGTGGTACAATGACAAGTGTTTCTTTAACAAGTGATGGTGGTGTGGCTCAGTAACAAGTGTTACTGGTACATGTGGTGGTGGTGTGGTACAATAACAAGTGTTACTGGTACAAGAAATGGCGATGTTGTACAGTAACAGGTGTTACTGGTACAAATGATGGTGGTGTGGTACAGTAACAAGTGTTACTGGTACAAGAGGTAGTGGTGTGGTACAATGACAAGTGTGACTGGCACAAGTGGAGGTGTTGTGGTGCAGTAACAAGTGTTTCTGGTTATAGTGATAGGGGTTTGGTACAGTAACAAGTGTTATTTTTGCAAGTGGTGGTGGTGTAGTACAGCAACAAGTGTTACTGATACAAGTGATGGTGGTGTTGTACAGTAACAAGTGTTAATGGTGCAAGTAGTGGAGGTGTGGAACAGTAAGAAGTGTTACTGGTACAAGTGATGATTGTGTGGAACAGTAACAAGTGTTACTGGTACAAGTGATGGTGGTGTTGTACAGTAACAAGTGTTACTGGTACAAGTCGTAGTGGTGTTGTACAATGACAAGTGTTACTGGTACTAGTGGTGGTGGTGTGGTGCAGTAACAGATGTTACTGGTACAAGTGATGGTGGTGTGGTACAGTAACAAGTGTTACTGGTACAAGTGATGGTGGTGTGGTACAGTAACAAGTGTTATTGGAACAAGTGATGGTGGTGTGGTACAGTAACAAGTGTTACTGGTGCAAGAGGTAGTGGTGTGGTACAATGACAAGTGTTACTGGTAAAAGTTGTGGTGGTGTGGTGCAGTGACAAGTGTTACTGGTACAAGTGATGGTGTTGCGGTACAGTAGCAAGTGTTACTGGTATAAGTTATGGTGGTTTGGTAAAGTAGCAACTGTTTGGGGTACAAGTGATTATGGTGTGGAACAGTAACAAGTGTTACTGGTACAAATGATGTTGGTGTCATGCAGTAATAAGTGTTCCTGGTACAAGTGGTGGTGGTATTGTGGTACAATGACAGGTGTTACTGGTACAAGTGATGGTGGTGCGGTACAGTGACAAGTGTTACTGGTACAAGTGTTGGTGGTGTGGTACAGTAACAAGTGTTTCTGGTACAAGTGATGGTGGTGTGTTACAGTTACAAGTGGTACTGGTACAAGTGATGGTTGTGTGGTACAGCAACAAGTGTTACTTGTTCAAGTGAAGGTGGTGAGGTTCAGTAACAAGTGTTACTGATACAAGTGATGGCGGTGTGGTACAGTAACAAGTGTGACTGGTACTAGTGGAGGTGGTGTGGTACAGTAACAAGTGTTTCTGGTACAAGTGATAGGGGTGTGGTACAGTAACAAGTGTTACTGGCGCAAGTGGTGGTGGTGTAGTACAGTAACAAGTGTTACTGGTTCAAGTGTCGGTGATGTGGTATAGTAACAAGTGTTTATGGAACAAGTGGTGGAGGTGTGGTACAGTGACAAGTGTTACTGGTACAAGCATTTTTGGTGTGGCACAGTAACAAGTGTTACTTAAACAAGTGATATTGGTGTTGAACAGAAACAAGTGTTACTGGTACAAGTGATGGTGGTGTGGTACAGTAACAAGTGTTACTGGTACAAGTGATGGTGGTGTGGTACAGTATCAAGTGTTACTGGTACAAGTGGTGTTGGTGTTGTACATAAACAAGTTATACTGGTACAAGTGGTTGAGGTGTGGTAAAGCAACAAGTGTTACTGGTTCAAGTGTCTGTCATGTGGTACAGTAACAAGTGTTGCTTGTACAAGTGGTGGTGGTGTGGTACAATGACAAGTGTTACTGGTAAAAGTGATGGTGGTGTGGTACAGAGACAAGTGGTACTGGTACAAGTGTTGGTGGCGTGGTACAGTAACAAGTGTTACTGGTACAAGTGGTGGTGGTGTGGTACAGTAACAAGTGTTATTTGTACAAGTGATGGTGTGGTACAGTAACAAGTGTTACTGGTACAAGTGGTGGTGGTGTGGTGCAGTAACAAGTGTTACTGGTTCAAGAAATGGTGGTGCCGTACAGTAACAAGTGTTACTGGTGCAAGTGGTGGTGGTGTTGTACAGTAACAAGTGTTACTGGTACATGTGATGGTGGTGTGTTACAGTGACAAGTGGTACTGGTACAAGTGATGGTGGTGATGTACAGTAACAAGTGTTAATTGAACAAGTGATGGTGGCGTGGTACAGTAACAAGTGTTACTGGTACAAGTGATGGCGGTGTGGAACAGTAACAAGTGCTTCTGGCACAAATGATGGTGGTGTGGTACAGTAACAAGTGTTACTGGAACAAGTGATGGTGGGGTTGTACAGTAACAAGTGTTACTTGTACAAATGGTAGTGGTGTGGTACAATGACAAGTGTTACTGGTACAAGTGGTGGTGGTGTGGTGCAGTAACAAGTGTTACTGGTACAAGTGATGGTGGTGCGGTACAATGACAAGTGTTACTGGTACAAGTGGTGGTGGTGTGGTACAGCAACAAGTGTTACTGGCACAAGTGGTGGTGGTGTGTTACAGTAACAAGCGCTACTGGTACAAGTGATGGTTGTGTGGTACAGTAATAAGTGTTGCTGGCACAAGTGATGGTGGTGTGGTACAGTAACAAGTGTTACTGGTACAAGTGATGATGGTGAGGTACAGTAACAAGTGTTACTGGAATAAGTGATGGTGGTGTGGAACAGTAACGAGTGTTACTGGTACAAGTGATGGTGGTGTGGTACAGTAACAAGTGCTACTGGTACAAGTGGTGGTGGTGTGGTGAAATGATAAGTGTTACTGGTACAAATGATGGTGGTGTGGTATAGTAATAAGTGTTACTGGTACTAGTGGTAGCCGTGTGGTACAATGATAAGTGTTTCTTGTGCAAGTGATGGTGACGTGGTACAGTTACAAGTGTTACTGGTACAAGTGATGGCGGTGTGGTACAGTAACAAGTGTTACTGGTACAAGTGATGGTGGTGTGGTACAGTAACAAGTGTTACTGGTACAAGTGATGGTGGTGTGGTACAGTAACAAGTGTTACTGGTACAAGTGATGGTGGTGTGGTACAGTAACAAGTGGTACTGGTACAAGTGATGGTGGTGTGGTACAGTAACAAGTGTTACTGGTACAAGTGATGGCGGTGTGGTACAGTAACAAGTGTTACTGGTACAAGTGATGGTGGTGTGGTACAGTAACAAGTGGTACTGGTGCAAGTGATGGTGGTGTGGTAGAGTACCAAGTTTTACTATTTCAAGTGGTGGTGGTGTTGTACAGTAACAAGTCTTACTTGTACAAGTGATGGTCGTGTTGTACAGTAAAAAGTGTTACTGGTATAAGTGCTTCGGGTGTGGTACAATGACAAGTGTTACTTTTATTAGTGATGGTGGTGTGGCCCAGTAACAAGTGTTACTGGTACAATTGGTGGTGTTGTGGTACAGTAACAAGTGTTATTGGTACAAGGAATGGCGGTGTGGAACAGTAACCAGTGTTATTGGTACAAGTGATGGTGGTGTGGTAAAGTAACAAGTGTTACTGGTACAAGAGGTAGTGGTGTGGTACAATGACAAGTGTTACTGGTACAAGTGATGGTGGTGTGGTACAGTAACAAGTGTTACTGGTTCAAGTTATGGTGGTGTGGAACAGTAACAAGTGTTACTGGTATAAGTGATGTTGGTGTGGTGCAGTAACAAGAGTTCCTGGTACAAATGGTGGTGGTATTGTGGTACAAAGACAGGTGTTACTGGTACAAGTGATGATGGTGCGGTACAGTGACAAGTGTTAATGGTACAAGTGTTGGTGGTGTGGTGCAGTAACAAGTGTTTCTGGTACAAGTGATGGTGGTGTGTTACAGTGACAAGTGGCACTGGTACAAGTGATGGTTGGGTGGTATAGTAACAAGTGTTACTTGTACAAGTGATGGTTGTGAGGTACAGTAACAAGTGTTACTGGTACAAGTGATGGCGGTGTGGTACAGTAACAAGTGTGACTGGTGTAAGTGGTGATGGTGTAGTGCAGTAACAAGTGTTTCTGGTACAAGTGATAGGGGTGTGGGACAGTAACAAGTGTTACTGGTACAAGTGGTGGTTGTGTGGTACAGTAACAAATGCTACTGGTACAAGTGGTAGTGGTGTGGTACAGTAACAAGTGCTACTAGTACAAGTGGTGATAGTGCGGTACAGTAACAAGTATTACTGGTACAAGTGATAGTGGTGTGGAACAGTAACAAGTGTTACTGGTATAATTGGTGGTGGTGTGGTATATTAACAAGTGGTACTGGTTCAATTGGTGGTGGTGTTGAACAGTAACAAGTGTTGCTGGTGTAAGTGGTGATGGTGGTATGGTGCAGTAACAAGTGTTACTGGTATAATTGGTGATGGAGTGAATAGTAACAAGTGTTACTTGAGTTGTATACCAAAAAGTGTTACTGGTACAAGTGGTTGAGGTGAGGTATAGTAATAAGTGTTACTGGTACGAGTGGTGGTAGTGTGGTATATAAACAAGTGTTACTGGTATAAGTGGTAGTGGTGTGGTACAGTAACAAGTGTTAATGGTACAAGGGGTTCTGGTGTGGTATAATAACAAGTGTTACTTGTACAAGCGATGGATGTGTGGTAGAGTGAAAAGTGTTACTGGTACAAGTGGTAGTGATGTGGTACAGTAACAAGTGTTCCTGGTACAAGTGGTGGAGGTGTGGTACAGGCCCAAGTGTTAATGATACAAGTGAGGGTTGTGTGGTAGAGTAGCAAGTGTTACTGGTGCAAGTGGTGGTGGCGTGGTACAGTAACAAGTGTTACTGGTACAAGTGATGGTAGTGTGGTACAGAAACAAGTGTTACTGGTACAAGTGGTGTTGGTGTGGTACAGTAACAAGTGTTACTGGTACAAGTGGTGCTGTAGTACAGTAACAAATGTTTTGTTGCAAGTGATGGTGGTGTGGTACAGCAACAAGGGTTACTGGTACAAGTGGTGGTGGTGTGGTACAGCAACAAGGGTTACTGGTACAAGTGGTGGTGGTGTGGTACAGCAACAAGGGTTGCTGGTACAAGAGATGGTGGTGTGGTACAGCAACAAGGGTTACTGGTACAAGTGATGGTGGTGTGGTACAGCAACAAGGGTTGCTGGTACAAGTGATGGTGGTGTGGTACAGCAACAAGGGTTACTGGTACAAGTGATGGTGGTGTGGTAGAGTAACTAGTGATACTGGTACAAGTAGTGTTGGTGTGGTACAAGAACAAGTGTTACTGGTGCAAGTGGTGGTGGTGTGGCACAGTAACAAGTGTTACTGGTGCAAGTGGTGGCGGTGTGGTAAAGTAAAAAGTGTTACTGGTACAATTGGTTGTGATGTGGTACGATAAAAAGTGTTATTGTTACAAGTGATGCTGGAGTGGTACAGTAAGAAGTGTTACTGGTACATGTGGTGGTGGTGTGATGCAGTAACAAGTGTTACTGGTACATGTGATGGTGATGTGGTACAGTAACAAGTGTTGCTGGTTCAAGTGTCGGTGATGTGGTATAGTAACAAGTGTTACTGGAACAAGTGGTGGAGGTGTGGTTCAGTGACAAGTGTTACTGGTACAAGTGTTTTTGGAGTGGCACAGTATCAAGTGTTACTGGTACAAGTGATGGGGGTGTGTTAAAGTGACAAGTGTTACTGGTACAAGTGATGGTGGTGTGGTACAGTAACAAGTGTTACTGGTGTAAGTGGTGGTGTTGTGGTACAGTAACAAGTGTTACTGGTGTAAGTGGTGGTGTTGTGGTACAGTAAAAAGTGTTACTGGTACAAGTGATGGTGGTGTGGTACAGTAACAAGTGTTGCTGGTAAAAGTGATGGTGGTGTTGAACAGAAACATGTGTTACTGGTACAAGTGGTTGTGGTGTGGTACAATAACAAGTGTTACTGGTAAAAGTGATGGTGGTGTTGAACAGAAACAAGTGTTACTGGTACAAGTGGTTGTGGTGTGGTACAATAACAAGTGTTACTGGTACAAGTGGTGGTTGTGTGGTACAGTAACAAGTGTTATTGGTACAAGTGGTATTGGTGTGGTACAATAACAAGTGTTATTGGTACAAGTGATGGTAGTGTGGTACAGTAACATGTGTTACTGGTACAAGTGGTAGTGGTGTGGTACAGTAACAAGTGTTACTTGAACAAGTAATGGTGGTGTGGTACAATAACAAGTGTTACTGGTACAAGTGGTGGTTGTGTGGTACAGTAACAAGTGTTATTGGTACAAGTGGTATTGGTGTGGTACAATAACAAGTGTTACTGGTACAAGTGGTGGTGGTGTGGTACAGTAACAATTGTTACTGGTACAAGTGATGGCGGTGTGGTACAGTAACAATTGTTACTGGTACAAGAGATGTTGCTGTGGTACAGTAATAAGTGTTACTATTGCAAATGGCGGTGGTGCTGTACAGTAACAAGTGTTACTTGTACAAGTGATGGTGATGTGGTACAGTAAAAAGTGTTACTGTTATAAGTGGTGGGGGTGTGGTACAATGACAAGTGTTTCTTTAACAAGTGATGGTGGTGTGGCTCAGTAACAAGTGTTACTGGTACATGTGGTGGTGGTGTGGTACAATAACAAGTGTTACTGGTACAAGAAATGGCGATGTGGTAGAGTAACAGGTGTTACTGGTACAAATGATGGTGGTGTGGTACAGTAACAAGTGTTACTGGTACAAGAGGTAGTGGTGTGGTACAATGACAAGTGTGACTGGCACAAGTGGAGGTGTTGTGGTGCAGTAACAAGTGTTTCTGGTTATAGTGATAGGGGTTTGGTACAGTAACAAGTGTTATTTTTGCAAGTGGTGGTGGTGTAGTACAGTAACAAGTGTTATTGATACAAGTGATGGTGGTGTTGTACAGTAACAAGTGTTAATGGTGCAAGTAGTGGAGGTGTGGAACAGTAAGAAGTGTTACTGGTACAAGTGATGATTGTGTGGAACAGTAACAAGTGTTACTGGTACAAGTGATGGTGGTGTTGTACAGTAACAAGTGTTACTGGTACAAGTCGTAGTGGTGTGGTACAATGACAAGTGTTACTGGTACTAGTGGTGGTGGTGTGGTGCAGTAACAGATGTTACTGGTACAAGTGATGGTGGTGTGGTACAGTAACAAGTGTTACTGGTACAAGTGATGGTGGTGTGGTACAGTAACAAGTGTTATTGGAACAAGTGATGGTGGTGTGGTACAGTAACAAGTGTTACTGGTGCAAGAGGTAGTGGTGTGGTACAATGACAAGTGTTACTGGTAAAAGTTGTGGTGGTGTGGTGCAGTGACAAGTGTTACTGGTACAAGTGATGGTGTTGCGGTACAGTAGCAAGTGTTACTGGTATAAGTTATGGTGGTTTGGTAAAGTAGCAACTGTTTGGGGTACAAGTGATTATGGTGTGGAACAGTAACAAGTGTTACTGGTACAAATGATGTTGGTGTCATGCAGTAATAAGTGTTCCTGGTACAAGTGGTGGTGGTATTGTGGTACAATGACAGGTGTTACTGGTACAAGTGATGGTGGTGCGGTACAGTGACAAGTGTTAATGGTACAAGTGTTGGTGGTGTGGTACAGTAACAAGTGTTTCTGGTACAAGTGATGGTGGTGTGTTACAGTTACAAGTGGTACTGGTACAAGTGATGGTTGTGTGGTACAGCAACAAGTGTTACTTGTTCAAGTGAAGGTGGTGAGGTTCAGTAACAAGTGTTACTGATACAAGTGATGGCGGTGTGGTACAGTAACAAGTGTGACTGGTACTAGTGGAGGTGGTGTGGTGCAGTAACAAGTGTTTCTGGTACAAGTGATAGGGGTGTGGTACAGTAACAAGTGTTACTGGTGCAAGTGGTGGTGGTGTAGTACAGTAACAAGTGTTACTGATACAAGTGATGGTGGTGTGGTACAGTAACAAGTGTTAATGGTGCAAGTAGTGGAGGTGTGGAAAAGTAACAAGTGTTACTGGTACAAGTGATGGTGGTGTGGTACAGCAACAAGTGTTACTGGTACAAGTCTTAGTGGTGTGGTACAATGACAAGTGTTACTGGTGCTAGTGGTGGTGGTGTGGTACAGTAACAAGCGTTACTGGTACAAGTCGTGGTGGTGTGGTTCAGTAGCAAGTGTTACTGGTACAAATGATGGTGGTGTGGTACAGTAACAAGTGTTACTGGTACAAGTGGTGGCGGTGTGGTACTGTAATAAGTGTTGCTTGTGCAAGTGATGGTGGTGTGGTGCAGTAACAAGTGTTACTGGTGCAAGTGGTAGTGGTGTGGTGCAGTAACAAGTGTTACTGGTACAAGTGATGGTGGTGTGGTACAGTAACAAGTGTTACTGGTGCAAGTGATGGTGGTGTGGTTCAGTAACAAGTGTTGCTGGTACAAGTGATGGTGGTGTGGTACAGTAACAAGCGCTACTGGTACAAGTGGAAGTGGTATGGTACAATGATTCGTGTTACTGGTACAAGTGATAGTGGTTTGGTACAGTATCAAGTGTTATTGGTACAAGTTGTTGTGGTGTGGTACAGTAACAAGTGTTTCTGGTACAAGTGCTGGTGGTGTGGTACAGTAACAAGTGTTATTGGTATAAGTGGTAGTGGTGTGGTACAATTATATGTGTTACTAGTACAAGTGATGGTGGTGTGGTACAGTAACAAGTGTTACTCGTGCAGGTTTTGGTTGTTTGGTACAGTAACAAGTGTTACTGGTGAAAGTGATGGTGGTGTGCGACAGTAACAAGTGTTACTGGTACAAGTGGTAGTGGTGTGGCACAGTAACAAGTGTTACTATTACATGTGATTGTGGAGTGGTACATTAACAAGTGTTACAGGTAGAAATGATGGTGGTGAGATACAGTAGAAGTGTTACTGGTACAAGTGGTAGTGGTGTGGTACAATGTTAAGTGTTACTGGTACAAGTAATGGTGCTGTGGTACAGTAACAAGTGTTACTGGTACAAGTGATGGTGGTGTGGTACAATGACAAGTGTTACTGGTACAAGTGATGGTGGTGTGGTACACTAACAGGTGTTACTGGTGCAAGTGGTGGTGGTGTGGTACAGTAAGAAATGTTACTGGTGCAAGTGATGGTGGTGTGGTACAGTAACAAGTGTTACTGGTACAAGTGGTACTTGTGTGGTACAGTAACAAGTGTTACTGGTACAAGTGATTGTGGTGTGGTACAGTAACAAGTGTTACTGTTACAAGTGATGGTGGTGTTGTACAGTAACAAGTGTTACTTTTACAAGTTGTAGTGGTGTGGTACAATGATAAGTGTTATTGGTACAAGTGATGGTGGTGTGGTACAATAACAAGTGTTACTGGTACAAGTGGTAGTGGCGTGGAACAATTATAAGTGTTATTGGTGCAAGTGATGGTGGTGTGGTACAGTAACAAGTGTTACTGGTACAAGTGGTAGTGGTGTGGTGCAATGACAAGTGTTACTGGTATAAGTGATGGTGGTGTGGTACAGTAACAATTGTTACTGGTACAAGTGGTAGTGGTGTGGTACAATGACAAGTGTTACTGGTACAAGTGATGGTGTGGTACAGTAACAAGTGTTACTGGTACAAGTGGTAGTGGTATGGTACAATGACAAGTGTTACTGGTTCAAGTGATGGTGGTGTGGTACAGTAACAAGTGTTACTTGTACAAGTGGTAGTGGTGTGGTACAATGACAAGTGTTACTGGTACAAGTGATGGTGGTGTGGTACAGTAACAAGTGTTACTGGTGCAAGTGGTGGTGGTGTGGTACAGTAAGAAATGTTACTGTTGCAAGTGATGGTGGTGTGGTGCAGTAACAAGTGTTACTGGTACAAGTGTTGGTGGTGTGGTACAGTAACAAGTGTTACTGGTACAAGTGGTAGGTGTATGGTACAGTAACAAGTGTTACTGGTACAAGTGATTGTGGTGTGGTACAGTAACAAGTGTTACTGTTACAAGTGATGGTGGTATTGTACAGTAACAAGTGTTTCTTTTACAAGTTGTAGTGGTGTGGTACAATGATAAGTGTTATTGGTACAAGTGATGGTGGTGTGGTACAGTAACAAGTGTTACTGGTACAAGTGGTAGTGGCGTGGAACAATTATAAGTGTTATTGGTGCAAGTGATGGTGGTATGGTACAGTAGCAAGTGTTACTGGTACAAGTGGTAGTGGTGTGGTGCAAAGACAAGTGTTACTGGTATAAGTGATGGTGGTGTGGTACAGTAACAAGTGTTACTGGTACAAGTGGTAGTGGTGTGGTACAATGACAAGTGTTACTGGTACAAGTGATGGTGGTGTGGTACAATAACAAGTGTTACTGGTACAAGTGGTAGTGGTGTGGTACAATGACAAGTGTTACTGGTACAAGTGATGGTGGTGTGGTACAGTAACAAGTGTTACTGGTACAAGTGGTAGTGGTGTGGTACAATGACAAGTTTTACTGGTACAAGTGATGGTGGTGTGGTACAGTAACAAGTGTTACTTGTACAAGTGATAGTGGTGTGGTACAATGACAAGTGTTACTGGTACAAGTGATGGTGGTGTGGTACAGTAACAAGTGTTACTTGTGCAAGTGGTGGTGGTGTGGTACAGTAAGAAATGTTACTGGTGCAAGTGATGGTGGTGTGGTACAGTAACAAGTGTTACTGGTACAAGTGTTGGTGGTGTGGTACAGTAACAAGTGTTACTGGAACAAGTGGTAGTTGTGTGGTACAGTAACAAGTGTTACTGGTACAAGTGATTGTGGTGTGGTACAGTAACAAGTGTTACTGTTACAAGTGATGGTGGTGTTGTACAGTAACAAGTGTTACTTTTACAAGTTGTAGTGGTGTGGTACAATGATAAGTGTTATTGGTACAAGTGATGGTGGTGTGGTACAGTAACAAGTGTTACTGGCACAAGTGGTAGTGGCGTGGAACAATTATAAGTGTTATTGGTGCAAGTGATGGTGGTGTGGTACAGTAACAAGTGTTACTGGTGCAAGTGGTAGTGGTGTGGTGCAATGACAAGTGTTACTGGTATAAGTGATGGTGGTGTGGTACAGTAACAAGTGTTACTGGTACAAGTGGTAGTGGTGTGGTACAATGACAGAGTGTTACTGGTACAAGTGATGGTGGTTTGGTACAGTAACAAGTGTTACTGGTACAAGTGGTAGTGGCGTGGTACAATGACAAGTGTTACTGGTACAAGTGATGGTGGTGTGGTACAATGACAAGTGTTACTGGTACAAGTGATGGTGGTGTGGTACAGTAACAAGTGTTACTGGTACAAGTGGTAGTTGTGTGGTACAATGATAAGTGTTACTTGTACAAGTGATGGTGGTGTGGTACAGTAACAAGTGTTACTGGTACAAGTGGTAGTGGTGTGGTACAATGGCAAGTGTTACTGGTACAAGTGATGGTGGTGTGGTACAGTAACAAGTGTTACTGGTACAAGTGGTAGTGGTGTGGTACAATGAAAAGTGTTACTGATACAAGTGATGGTGGTGTGGTACAGTAACAAGTGTTACTGGTGCAAGTGGTAGTGGTGTGGTACAATGACAAGTGTTACTGGTACAAGTGATGGTGGTGTGGTACAGTAACAAGTGTTACTGGTACAAGTGGTAGTGGTGTGGTACAATGACAAGTGTTCCTGGTACAAGTGATGGTGGTGTGGTACAGTAACAAGTGTTACTGGTGCAAGTGGTAGTGGTGTGGTACAATGATAAGTGTTACTTGTACAAGTGATGGTGGTGTGGTACAGTAACATGTGTTACTGGTACAAGTGGTAGTGGTGTGGTACAATGGCAAGTGTTACTGGTACAAGTGATGGTGGTGTGGTACAGTAACAAGTGTTACTGGTACAAGTGGTAGTGGTGTGGTACAATGACAAGTGTTACTGATACAAGTGATGGTGGTGTGGTACAGTAACAAGTGTTACTGGTGCAAGTGGTAGTGGTGTGGTACAATGACAAGTGTTACTGGTACAAGTGATGGTGGTGTGGTACAGTAACAAGTGTTACTGGTACAAGTGGTAGTGGTGTGGTACAATGACAAGTGTTCCTGGTACAAGTGATGGTGGTGTGGTACAGTAACAAGTGTTACTGGTGCAAGTGGTAGTGGTGTGGAACAATGACAAGTGTTACTGGTACAAGTGATGGTGGTGTGGTACAGTAACAAGTGTTACTGGTACAAGTGGTAGTGGTGTGGTACAATGACAAGTGTTACTGGTATAAGTGATGGTGGTGTGGTACAGTAACAAGTGTTACTGGTACAAGTGGTAGTTGTGTGGTACAATGACAAGTGTTACTGGTACAAGTGATGGTGGTGTGGTACACTAACAAGTGTTACTGGTACAAGTGATGGTGGTGTGGTACAGTAACAAGTGTTACTGGTACAAGTGATGGTGGTGTGGTACAGTAACAAGTGTTACTGGTACAAGTGATGGTGGTGTGGTACAGTAACAAGTGTTACTGTTACAAGTGATGGTGGTGTGGTACAGTAACAAGTGTTACTGGTACAAGTGATGGTGGTGTGGTACAGTAACAAGTGTTACTGGTACAAGTGATGGTGGTGTGGTACAGTAACAAGTGTTGCTGGTACAAGTGGTATTGGTGTGGTACAATAACAAGTGTTCCTGGTACAAGTGATGGTGGTGTGGTACAATGACAAGTGTTACTGGTACAAGTGATGGTGGTGTGGTACAATGACAAGTGTTCCTGGTACAAGTGATGGTGGTGTGGTAGAAACATAAGTCTCTGAGAAAGGTTATCTTACGTTAGGTTATTCAAAAAAACAATATTTGGCTGGAGAGTTTTCAAGAGTTCCATCACAGTTATGAAATGAACTGCTAAATGAACTATGAAAATCAGCTGATTGGTATTACGAACACATGTGTTAGTCTGATAATTCCTTATTTAATACTAATAATAATAATAATAATAATAATAATAATAATAATAATAATAATAATAAAAATAATAATAATAATAATAATAATAATAATAATAGTAATAATAATAATAAAAATAAAAATAATAATAATAATAATAATAATAATAATAATAATAATAATAATAATAATAATAATAATTATAATAAAAATAATAATAATAATAATAGTAATAATAATAATAATAATGATAATTATAATAATAACAATAATAATAATAATAATAATAATAATAATAATAATAATAATAATATAAACAGTAATAATAATAATAATTATAATAATAATAATAATAATAATAATAATAATAATAATAATAATAATAATAATAATAATAAAAATAATAATAATAATAATAATAATAATAATAATAATAATAATAATAATAATAATAATAATAATAATTATAATAAAAATAATAATAATAATAATTATAATAAAAATAATAATAATAATAATAATAATAATAATAATAATAATAATAATAATAATAATAATAATAATAAAAATAATAATAATAATAATAATAATAATAATAATAATAATAATAATAATAATAATAATAATAATAATCTTGAGTTGTACAAGAACTTGATACAACTTGTACAGACCATAACTGACATCAATGAAATACTATATACAAAGCACCCGGTTATGCGGAGCATTTTTTGTACCCAGGATGCGACCCACACCCAGGTGCCTACTAACTGCTAGGTGAACAAGGGCAGAAGGTGTCTTAAGGAAAAATGCCCAGTGTTTCCACCCGTACAATAGATCCGACTAACATTTATTTTTATTTTTTTCCTATTAATTACAATACATTAAGCTTATTATTTAAATAATGTGGCTAACTATGCAATATTAGCAGATTTAACATAAAACTTTCCATTTTCGTTGCAGGAAATTATACAGAAATATACCTTAACACAGTGAAGGTCTAACTAAATCTAACCTAACTTATTGAAGAATAACAAACATTTAAATTTTACTGAAATGTCAAACAGAATGCGAACAATAATTTACGAGAGAGTGGCTTTGCAAATACAGACATGTGTCAGGTCTTCCTACTGTGCTAACTGAAGGAGTAGTTATGTTACACAGACTTGTGTCAGGTCTACTGACTGTACTAACTGAAGAAGTTATCATGTTACACAGACTTATGTCAGGTCTACTGACTGTACTAACTGAAGAAGTTATCATGTTACACAGACTTGTCACACCCATTTTGATCCTCGGACTCATACTCTCTCTTGCATCGATCTCTCAGTCTGCTCTTCCTCCGCCGCACTAAACTTCACCTGGTCTGTTCTCCCGGATTTACATGACAGCGATCATTTTCCCAATCATTCTTACTTCCCCTGCATATTCACCACCTCTTCGTAACCCACGCTGGCAATTTGATCAGGCAAATTGGAGCCTTTACTCACAACTAACTGTTTTTAGTGAGGTTCCTTCTTCGTCCTCCATTGATGAACTTTTACACCTCTTCCCGTCCTCCGTTTTAACCGCAGCTTCTCATTCTATACCCCAAACTTCGGGCAGGCATTCTCAGAAATGCGTGCCTTGGTGGTCTCCTGCTTGTGCTCGTGCAGTACGTTTGAAATGCGCTGCTTGGGGCAGGTACCAGTACAATAGAACCACGGAGAAACTTGATTTTAAGCAGAAGTGTGCGATCGCTCGCCGTGTCATCCGTGACGCTAAACGCACTTGCTGGCGAGATTATGTCTCCACCATCACCTCTGCTTCCTCTATGAGTGCAGTCTGGAAAAAAGTACGAAAACTGTGGTAAATATTCTCCTGACCCGGCTCCTGTTCTGCGGGTTGCCGGTGTTGATATAGCAAACCCACTAGATGTTGCCAATGAAATTGGCAATCATCTGGTCCGTATTTCTCAGGGGCTCCATCTATGCACCTCGTTTCTTTCCTCAAAGTCTTCCAGAGAGTTAGCGCCCTTGGACTTTTCTTCTCTCAGAGAAGAGCAGTATAATGTGCCTTTTACACTCCAGGAACTGGAGGCAACACTCTCAGCTTGCCGATCATCGGCAGCTGGGCCCGACGACATTCATATTCGTATGCTAAAACATTTACATCAGTCTGCTCTTGCAGTCCTATTACGCCTTTTCAATCTTATTTGGTCACAGGGAGTTCCTCCACAGCTGTGGAAATCTGCCATTGTTCTCCCTTTCCGCAAACCGGGTACTACGGGACGTGAAGCCTCCCACTATCGTCTCTTTGCTCTTACCAGTGCAGTTCGCAAAGTGATGGAACGCCTGGTAAATAGACGTTTAGTGTGGTATTTAGAGGCACACAACAGTCTCTCCACTCGTCAATATGGCTTTCGTAAGGGCCGTTCTACCATAGACCCCTTACTTCGCTTGAATACGTATGTTCGTAATGCCTTTGCGAATAACCACTCAGTTATTGCCATATTTTTCGACCCTGAGAAGGCATATGACACAACTTGGAGGTATAATATTTTGGCCCAAGCCCACTCCTTAGGCCTTCGAGGCAATCTACCATCCTTCCTTAAGAACTTTTTAACCGACAGACATTTCCGTGTTCTGGTTAATAATGTGCTCTCCCCGGACTTTATCCAAGCTGAAGGTGTCCCCCAGGGATGTGTTCTGAGCACAACACTTTTTCTCCTTGCTATAAATGATTTGGCCTCTAGTCTTCCATCAAATATTTGGTCATCACTCTATGTTGATGACTTCGCTATTGCCTGTGCAGGCGCTGACTGTCACCTTATTGCAGTTTCTCTCCAGCATGCAGTCGACCGTGTTTCCAATTGGGCCACCACACATGGGTTTAAATTTTCCAGTACCAAAACTCACCAAATTACTTTCACTAGACGCTCTGTCATCTCCGATCATCCTTTGTACCTCTTTGGCTCCCGTATCCATGAACGTGATACAGTCATGTTTCTGGGCCTCCTCTTTGACCGTAGCTTATCCTGGAAACCTCACATTACCTCTCTGAAGGCAACTTGTCACAGCCAGCTGAACCTTCTTAAAACCCTTGCTCATCTTTCATGGGGAGCTGATCGTCGAACTCTCCTTCGCCTACATTCCGCCCTCATTTTATCGAAACTTGATTATGGTGACCAGATCTATTCAGCGGCCTCTCCTGCTACTCTCTCTAGCCTTAACCCCATTCATCACCAAGGATTACGTTTATGCCTTGGTGCTTTTCGCTTTTCCCCTGTTGAGAGCCTCAATGCAGAAAAGAACGTTCCATCCTTATCCGATCGCCGTGATGCCCATTGCTTTCGCTACTATGTACGCTCTCATGATCTCCGCAATCCTTCCATTTATAGAATGGTCACCGATATTAGTAGACATTCTTCATTTGTTCGCCGCCCCTGTTTGCTCTGTCCCTTCTCTCTTTGCCTACATTCGCTCTTGTCTTTTCTTCAATTACCACCTTTCTATGTTCATGTAGCATCTCACTTCTCCCTACCCCCTGGGAAGTTCCAGCTGTTCGGGTCTGTTCTTTCTCACTCCCTTGCTCGAAAGTCCAACTGTCTTAGGTAGCTTCCCGCTCTCTTTTTCTTGACCACTTCCACTCTCATTCTCGTGCTATCGCAGTGTACACAGATGGCTCTAAGTCTTCTGACGGCATAGGATTCGCTGAAGTGTTTCCGGACAGCGTCGTACGAGGGCATTTACTATCTTTGGCTAGTATCTTTACTGCTGAATTGTATGCCATTCTTGCAGCACTTATCCGTATTGCATCTATGCCTATGTCATCATTTGTGGTTGTCTCAGACTCCCTTAGTGCTTTACAGGCTATTCAGAAATTTGATAGTCCTCGGTATCCAACTTTGGCTACGCCACGTCTCTTCCAAGCATAAGGATATTGTTTTTTGTTGGGTCCCTGGTCATGTTGACGTACAGGACAATGAACAGGCAGACACTGCTGCGCGGTCAGCAGTACATGACCTACCAGTTTCATATAGAGGAGTTCCATTTACGGACTATTTTGCTGCAATAGCTACCCACCTTCACACCCGTTGGCAACAACGTTGGTCTACCATGCTCGGTAACAAACTTAAATCTATTAAACCGAGTATAGATTACTGGCCGTCTTCTTGTCACCAGTGTCGAGGTTGAGAGACTACTCTCTCCCGTCTTCGCATTGGCCATACTCGTCTTACTCATGGTTATCTCATGGAGAGGCGCCCTGCTTCTCTTTGTGAGAATTGTCAGGTTCCATTATCGGTTAGTCACATTTCATTAGACTGCCCACTTTATCAACGAGCACTCAGAATATACCTCCAACGTCGTCTTCGCTCCGCTGCTCTCTCTTTACCTTCCCTTCTCGCTGATGGACCCACCTTTCATCCGGACTTACTCCACAAACTCTGATGATACCTTCAGCCCTTTCTACCTCAATCTCTTGCTGCCCTCTATCCCCGCACTATCCCCTGCCCCGCTGTTTTCTGTAACCAACTGATCATCCCTCCCCCCTTCTACCGCCCAATACCCTCGCTTCCTTCCCTACCCTGCAGCGCTGTATAGCCCTTGTGGCTTAGCGCTTCTTTTCGATAATAATAATAATATAATAATAATAATAATAATAATAATAATAATAATAATAATAATAATAATAATAATAATAATATTAATACACAGAGTTGTGTCAAATCTTTTGACTGTACTAACTGAAGAAGTCATCATGTTGCACAGGCTTGTGTTAGGTTTTCTCCCCTGCTGAGTAAACTACCGTCAAACATTATGGTTACCTTGTCTCTCCTGCTGAGCAAACTACTCAGCAAGAGAGAAAGGTAACAACCATAGTGTGTGTTACCTTGTCTCTCCTGCTGAGTTAACTACCAACAAACTCTATGGTTGTTACCTTGTCTCTCCTGCTGAGTAAACTACCAACAAACACTATGGTTGTTACCTTGTCTCTCCTGCTGAGCAAACTACCAACAAACACTATGGTTGTTACCTTGTCTCTCCTGCTGAGTTAACTACCAACAAACTCTATGGTTGTTACCTTGTCTCTCCTGCTGAGTAAACTACCAACAAACACTATGGTTGTTACCTTGTCTCTCCTGCTGAGTAAACTACCAACAAACACTATAGTTGTTACCTTGTCTCTCCTGCTGAGTAAACTACAAACAAACACTATGGTTGTTACCTTGTCTCTCCTGCTGAGTAAACTACAAACAAACACTATGGTTGTTACTTTGTCTCTCCTGCTGAGAAACTACCAACAAACACTATGGTTGTTACCTTGTCTCTCCTGCTGAGCAAACTACCAACAAACACTATGGTTGTTACCTTGTCTCTCCTGCTGAGTAAACTACCAACAAACACTATGGTTGTTACCTTGTCTCTCCTGCTGAGCAAACTACCAACAAACACTATGGTTGTTACCTTGTCTCTCCTGCTGAGTAAATTACCAAACAAACACTATGGTTGTTACCTTGTCTCTCCTGCTGAGTAAACTACAAACAAACACTATGGTTGTTACCTTGTCTCTCCTGCTGAGTAAACTACCAACAAACACTATGGTTGTTACCTTGTCTCTCCTGCTGAGAAACTACCAACAAACACTAGGGGTGTTACCTTGTCTCTCCTGCTGAGTAAACTACCAACAAACACTATGGTTGTTACCTTGTCGCTCCTGCTGAGTAAACTACCAACAAACACTATGGTTGTTACCTTGTCTCTCCTGCTGAGAAACTACCAACAAACACTATGGTTGTTACCTTGTCTCTCCTGCTGAGAAACTACCAACAAACACTACGGTTGTTACCTTGTCTCTCCTGCTGAGTAAACTACCAACAAACACTATGGTTGTTACCTTGTCTCTCCTGGTGAGTAAACTACCAACAAACACTATGGTTGTTACCTTGTCTCTCTTGCTGAGTAAACTACCAACAAACACTATGGTTGTTACTTTGTCTCTCCTGCTGAGTAAACTACCAACAAACACTATGGTTGTTACCTTGTCTCTCCTGCTGAGAAACTACCAACAAACACTATGGTTGTTACCTTGTCTCTCCTGCTGAGTAAACTACAAACAAACACTATGGTTGTTACCTTGTCTCTCCTGCTGAGTAACTACCAACAAACACTATGGTTGTTACCTTGTCTCTCCTGCTGAGAAACTACCAACAAACACTATGGTTGTTACCTTGTCTCTCCTGCTGAGTAAACTACCAACAAACACTATGGTTGTTACCTTGTCTCTCCTGCTGAGTAAACTACCAACAAACACTATGGTTGTTACCTTGTCTCTCTTGCTGAGTAAACTACCAACAAACACTATGGTTGTTACTTTGTCTCTCCTGCTGAGTAAACTACCAACAAACACTATGGTTGTTACCTTGTCTCTCCTGCTGAGTAAACTACCAACAAACACTATGGTTGTTACCTTGTCTCTCCTGCTGAGTAAACTACCAACAAACACTATGGTTGTTACCTTGTCTCTCTTGCTGAGTAAACTACCAACAAACACTATGGTTGTTACCTTGTCTCTCCTGCTGAGTAAACTACCAACAAACACTATGGTTGTTACCTTGTCTCTCCTGCTGAGAAACTACCAACAAACACTATGGTTGTTACCTTGTCTCTCCTGCTGAGTAAACTACCAACAAACACTATGGTTGTTACCTTGTCTCTCCTGCTGAGTAAACTACCAACAAACACTATGGTTGTTACCTTGTCTCTCCTGCTGAGTAAACTACCAACAAACACTATGGTTGTTACCTTGTCTCTCTTGCTGAGTAAACTACCAACAAACACTATGGTTGTTACCTTGTCTCTCCTGCTGAGTAAACTACCAACAAACACTATGGTTGTTACCTTGTCTCTCCTGCTGAGAAACTACCAACAAACACTATGGTTGTTACCTTGTCTCTCCTGCTGAGTAAACTACCAACAAACACTATGGTTGTTACCTTGTCTCTCCTGCTGAGTAAACTACCAACAAACACTATGGTTGTTACCTTGTCTCTCCTGCTGAGTAAACTACCAACAAACACTATGGCTGTTACCTTGTCTCTCCTGCTGAGTAAACTACCAACAAACACTATGGTTGTTACTTTGTCTCTCCTGCTGAGTAAACTACCAACAAACACTATGGTTGTTACCTTGTCTCTCCTGCTGAGTAAACTACCAACAAACACTATGGTTGTTACCTTGTCTCTCCTGCTGAGTAAACTACCAACAAACACTATGGTTGTTACCTTGTCTCTCCTGCTGAGTAAACTACCAACAAACACTATGGTTGTTACCTTGTCTCTGCTCATAAAGCTTCAACAGCTGCTGACCATCAACTTTACCATTAACCAACAGTGGCAGTTCATCCATTTGAATAAGCTGAAAATAATCAGAAAAAAATTACTAGAGCGTTATTACAGTTGTTTATTCTTGTTTAATTCAGCAAGAAAAATATAAAGAAAAGACTTGGAATATATATATATATATATATATATATATATATATATATATATATATATATATATATATATATATATATATATATATATATATATATATATATATATATATATATATATATATATATATATATATATATATATATATATATATATATATATATATATATATATTTAGCAATGTAGTAACGCATCTATCATGTGTATATTACTGTTTGTTTGAATATTGCCATAAACATTTTACCCGACACAGTAGGTTCCCTTTGCTACAGATTTTAAATAGCACACAGTAAATATATTGAAAATAATTTGTGTGTAAACTTGGAATGCTCTACAGTAGTTCCAGAATGTTCAAACTACTCTTTGTTGAAAGACTTCCAAGTTACTTAATTTACATCTTATCACCAAAATTTCAAGTCCTGGCTGCACCGCTATGAACACATTATGTTGAAATTAATGAATAATATTATTTCTTATTTAAAAGTAAATACAACACTCACTCCCACTCCATAAATTATAATATCTTCCACTACCACAGTAACATGTCACCCGAAGTGGGACCCCAATGTTAATATCTTTCACCACCACAGTAACATGTCACCCGAAGTGGGACCCCAATGTTAATATCTTTCACCACCACAGTAACATGTCACCCGAAGTGGGACCCCAATGTTAATATCTTTCACCACCACAGTAACATGTCACCCGAAGTGGGACCCCAATGTTAATATCTTCCACTACCACAGTAACATGTCACCCGAAGTGGGACCCCAATGTTAATATCTTCCACTACCACAGTAACATGTCACCCGAAGTGGGACCCCAATGTTAATATCTTCCACTACCACAGTAACATGTCACCCGAAGTGGGACCCCAATGTTAATATCTTTCACCACCACAGTAACATGTCACCCGAAGTGGGACCCCAATTTTAATATCTTTCACCACCACAGTAACATGTCACCCGAAGTGGGACCCCAGTTTTAATATCTTTCACCACCACAGTAACATGTCACCCGTAGTGGGACCCCAATTTTAATATCTTTCACCGCCACAGTAACATGTCACCCGAAGTGGGACCCCAATTTTAATATCTTTCACCACCACAGTAACATGTCACCCGAAGTGGGACCCCAATTTTAATATCTTTCACCGCCACAGTAACATGTCACCCGTAGTGGGACCCCAATTTTAATATCTTTCACCGCCACAGTAACATGTCACCCGTAGTGGGACCCCAATTTTAATATCTTTCACCACCACAGTAACATGTCACCCGTAGTGGGACCCCAATTTTAATATCTTTCACCACCACAGTAACATGTCACCCGTAGTGGGACCCCAATTTTAATATCTTTCACCACCACAGTAACATGTCACCCGAAGTGGGACCCCAATTTTAATATCTTTCACCGCCACAGTAACATGTCACCCGAAGTGGGACCCCAAAAATTTACCAAAAATTTACCACAGAATATCTGAGGGAGCTGTGCATAAGACGTAGATCTACGTGAGTGACACTGTCATCAATAACACATATCTCTGTAAGTGACACTGTCATCATTAACACAGATATGTGCTAGTGACTCTGTCATCAATAACACAGATTTGTGCAAGCGACACTGGAATCAGTAACACAGATCGGTGTGAGTGACACTGTCATCAATAACACAGATCTGTGTTAGTGACACTGTCATCAATAACACAGATCTGTGAGAGTGACACTGTCATCAACAACAAAGATCTGTGTGAGTGACACTCATCAATAACACAGATCCACATGAGCAAAACTGTCATCAGTAACACAGAGCTACATGAGGAACACTGTCATCAATAAAATACATCTATATAAGTGATAGTGAAATGGTTAATATACATGAGGATGAATTTTGCACATTTGTGTATAAAAAAAGAAATGTATTAACGAGAATTAATGCAAATACAGTTGAACTTCTACTTACGAGTTTAATCCGTTCCGTGACCTTGCTCGCATCTGGATTTGTTCGTTTGCAGAGTCTATTTTCCTCATTTAAATTAATTGAAATTTTTAATGTGTAATAAGTCTCAATACTAATTACATCCCACATACCCATGTATTGACCTCATAACACCCACACCTGAGTGCAGAGCTGAATGGTAAAGTGAAGATCAGGTTCTTGTTGTACACAGTTGCAAATAGGATACAGGCAGGATGGCAGTACAGTACACCTGTAGGACATGTGAAAAGGCTCTTGGGAAAAAATCCAGAATTACATGCAACCTTCGCTTTACAAAACATCATGTTTTCTTTGCGAGAATAAATACTGCAATCAATAATGACATCTATCTAGATAGGTGTTTTTGGATCTGCAACAGGGATGTGGAACTATGGACAGATATCAGGAAAGTGCTCAGGTTAATAAACAATAAACATGAAAAAAAGAGGAATTATTGAATAGTTTACCAGCAATGTATAGATCATGGGAACATAGGAGACGAGTCATTTCTAACACAGAGAATACCCAGTCTACAACAACTGACTCAAAAATAAGCAGATACCCACTGGAAAAAACGCAGGGAAAGGGGAAAGCTAGCTCAGTCCCCAGCCCTAGGGCTGACCCAGACTCAGCCCCCTGCCATTGTGAAAATCCGGATTCGGTTAAAGACTCCTCCACAACCACCAAAGCCATAGCCCTCCAGTATAAATGTAGTAGAGGAGTTCTCTTTTGGGATAGACTCAGCTGCAGCCATCAGTCATAGCCTCTAGTACAGATGTAGTAGAGGATTCCTCTTCCAGGAAAAAAAGTTGGTATCATGACAACAGATGGTGGTGTCTCTGGTTTGGCTATGGAGGACAGTAGTGCAGTTCTAGGGTTTGCACAAATTAGGAACACATCCAACACGAATTGTACCCAGTCAAAAACAAAATGGTCCAAATTCTATGTTTGGGGCATCTGTAAACATGGAATATCAGGGAAAGCGAATGGGGCATGCAACTTTGAGCATCCCAAAAAATGCCGCGGTCTCCTCTCTAAAGGAGTGTGCCGTTCTACTTTTTGCAAATTCTTCCACCCTGAGATGTGTCATTCTTCAGTCCTCGAAAAATAATGTTACATTACCAATTGTACCGCATACCATTTAAAAGGGACAGGGAGGCACACACCTCGTACAACACATCATAGTAGCTATGGTAGCTATGACAACACCCCCAAGTGATTTTTAGTGGTAGGAAACGAAGAAAGTGGAAAGAGATACTCAAAATAGTCCACCACCTTGGAGCCTTGTTAGACTGGAGGAACAACCAGTGGTCCCTCCGGACTCACAACTACTTATGCCAACAAAATCCCCCCAACAATCATGCAACACAACCTCATTTGTATTTACTTATAGCCTTAAGCCATCCACCAACAACAAAATACCTTTCATTAGTGGACTTCTAGGAGAGTCAAATGCACTGTTTGCAGCCTTCACAGAGATCCATGCAAAAGATTACTTTGACAGTGAAATCTGGATACCTGGATACAACCTTTTCAGATGTGACAGAAAGAACAGGCAACAAGGGAAAGTTGGCCTGTATATCAAAGAGTCGCTCATTTGTACAGAAATACTGAACACCAAAATACAGATGTAGTATACACAGACATTGCAAAATCTTTCGACAAGTGTGACCATTGTGTAATAGCACCACGGGAAAAGTTGGTAGATGGATCTACAACTTCCTGAAAATAGAACACAAAGAGTAATAGTAAACAGCGTAAAGTTCCAGGCAGCCACGGTAAAAAGCTCTCTTCCACAAGGCACAGTACTCGATCCCATTCTATTCCTCATCCTCATTTCTGACATAGACAGAGATGTAAACCATAGCTTCATGTCTTCCTTTGTGGATGACACCTTGATTACAATGACAGTGACCTCCATCGAAGACACCGCGAGACTCCAAGAGGACATCAACCAAATCTTCGAATGGGCCACTCAAAACAATATGAAGTTCAATGAAGAAAAATTTAAACTACTCAGATATGGAAAACTTGAAGAAATTAAAAATGTGTCAGGGTATACCACAAATTCTAAACATACAATAGAGCAGAAAAGTAATGTGAAGGACCTGGGAGTGATAATGTCAGAGAATCTCACCTTCAAAGCCCACAACAATGTATCTACCTCATCCCCTAGGAAAATGAAAGGATGGATAATGAGAACCTTCAAAACTAAGAATGCCAAGCCCATGATAATTCTCTTCAAGTCGCTTGTGCTCTCTAGGCTGGAATACTGCTGTACACTAACGGCCACCTTCAAGGCAGGCGACAATGCAGAACTATAGTGTACAAAGAACTTTTACGGCACACATAAGTGCATTAAGGCACCTAAACTACTGGGAACGGTTAAAGGTCCTTGATCTGTATTCCCTCGAACGTAGGCGAGAGAGATACATGATAATATACACTTAGAAGGTCCTGGAGGGATTGGTACCGAATCTGCACACGAAAATCACTCCATATGAAAACAAAAGACTCGGCAGAAGATGCAACATTCCACCGGGTACATTCTCACGGGTACACTGAGAGACAACACAATTGTCTCCCAGCATACATAATGGGGATTACCAATAGACCCCTGGCTGTCTTCAAGAAGGCACTGGACAGGCACCTAAAGTAAGTACCTGACCAACTGGGCTGTGCTTCGTACGTCAGCTTGCGTGCGGCCAGCAGTAACAGCCTGATTGATCAGATTCTGATCCACCATGAGGCCTGGTCTCAGACCGGGCCGCAGGGGCGTTGATTCCCGAAACCCTCTCCAGGCAAACTTCAAGTAAACCACAAATGATGTAGTTGAAATTCTGACAGTAAAAATCGAGAACCAAAACTTAGTCATTGTACTTGTATATAAGCCACCAGATGCAACTTCCCAACAGTTCAAAGAACAGCTATCAAAAATTGACTCCTGTCTGGAAAACTTTCCAGCCCCATCCCCAAACATCTTGCTGCTTGGTGACTTCAATCTAAGACATTCGAAATGGAAGAATAGCAAATAATATTGTAGCAGAAATAATCCCTGGAGGCAGCTCAGATGAAAAGTCACACACACATGAGCTTCTGAATTTCTGCAACAAACACACCCTAAGTCAGCAGATAGTGGAGCCAACAAGACTGGAGAACACACTAGACCTTATTTTCACAAATAATGAGGACCTGGTAAGAAACATAACAATATCAAAAACAACAAATTCTGATCACAATCTGACCGAAGTTCAGATTTACATGCACAGGAGTCCTGATCAGCAAAACGCATACAGCTATGAGGGTACCTTTTACCAAATTCAACTTCAACAACAAGAACATCTGGTATCAGGTAAACTATGCCCTAAATGAAACATGCTGGTAGGATATCTTAAATTACATGGACCCTAACCAATGCCTTGAAAAGATGAACCTCCTGGTAGCTAAAGTATGTTCAAGGTTTATTCCTATAAGACAAAAGAAAAGAAGAAGTAAACTGGAGAGAGAGAGAGGCGCTCCCTCTACAGGAGAAGATGAAGAATAACTGAGCTCCTCAAGAATGCTAGTTTATCTGATACACGGAAGGAAGCGCTAACCAGGGAAGTAGAAAATACTGAGCTGAAGTTAAAGGACTCATACAGGATCCAGGGGAGACAAGAGGAGCTAAATGCGATTAGTGAAACTGAAAGAAATTCGAAATATTTCTTTTCATATGCCAAAAACATGGCAAAAAAACATTTCTAGTATAAGGGCCCTGGTCAGGCAAGACAAATCCTACACAGACGACAACAAAGAAATAAGTGAGATGCTGAAATCGCAATATGACTCTTTGTTCAGCGAGCCACTAACCAGTCTAAAGATAGACAATCCAAACAATTTTTTCATGAATGAGCCTCAAAACCCTGCCATCGACGACATGCCCATGCACTCAGCCCTAGGCCCAGACTCGTGGAACCTGTGTTCATGAAGAACTGCAAGAAACCACTCTCAAGGGCCCTAAGTATACTTGTCTCTAGACAAGCGAGATTCCAGTCACTAAAAACAATAAGTATAGCCCCACTCCATAAAGAACTATAGACCAATAGCTTTAACGTCCCCTGTCATAAAAATCTTTGAAAGAATTCTAAGAAGCAGGATAGCAAACCACCTGGACTCCCAAAAATTGCACAACCCAGGGCAGCATAGTTTCAGAGCAGGTCGTTCCAGCCTAAAGAGAACAAGTGATTTAAAAAGGATCATCATTGGCTTAGCGTCTCTTGTCTTGAATGTTCTCATTATCCATCCTATCAGTTTCCTCGCAGATGTGATAGTGGCATTGTTGTGGTCCTTCAAGGTGAGATCTTCGGATATTACCACGCCCAGGTTCTTCACATTACTTTTCCGCTCTATTGTGTGATTAGAGTTTGTAGTATACTCAGTCCTAGTTATTATTTCCTCCAGTTTTCCGTAACGGAGTAGTTGGAATTTGCCCAAGACTGTTCAACAGCCTCCCACCAGCAATAAGGAGCATTACCAGTAGACCCCTGGTTGTCTTCAAAAGGGAGCTGGACAGATACCTAGACTCGGTGCCGGATCAGCCTTGCTGTAGTTCGTACGTTGGATTGCGTGCGGCCAGCAGTAACAGCCTCGTTGATCAGGCCCTGATCCACCGAGAGGCCTAGTCATGGACCGGGCCGCGGGGGCATTGATCCCCGGAATGCCCTCCAGGTAGACTCCAGGTAATGTGAGGAAAACAAGAATTCTCTCCACCGCAAGTAGAGTGGATTGCCACCTCTTGGTGGCATTCGGAAAGTCACTTATAGTATAGGGTACAACAAGGTCTGCCACTGCTGCTTCATGATGTCTGCCACTGCTGCTTTATGTTGTCTGCCACTGCTACCTCATGATGTCTGCTCCCACTTTTGCTAGCATGTTGAACAGCTTTCCAATATGTGAAGGTTGAAGGGCAGTGCCAATCGGACAGGTATCGGATGGTGATGTCATACACAAATATCCCGCACATACAAGAGAGGAGATTACGACGATGTTTCGGTACAAGTCGGACAGAAACGTTGTTGTATGCTCCTCTCTTCTATGTGTGGGATACTTGCCTACCGTTCCAGTTACGGTATTGTGTCTTTTTTTATTATTTACGGTGATGTCATTTGTTTTCTCTTGAACATCACAAAAGAATCGAACATTTCTGCTACTTTGAACTCAATTTCAAGGTACTTTTCCTAGTGAAACCAATCAAAATCATATCTATTTCTGTAGTATATATTCCATTCTATCAAATGAGACGAAAAAAAACGAGAATACAATCATAAAAACCATACGAAAATATACCGTTAAGGGTAGGCTAATTGCTGAGAAGTGATCTCTGTTATTTATGGTCTGATTTCTTTCTTTTTTGGCGTATGTTAAGAAGCATCTTTCCATCTTATATTGTCCAAATTTCAATAAGATAGTCCAAAAAAACTAAGATCCAATTCCCTAGATCAAGAGCAAGAGCCCTTCACCAGCGTCAAGGGGCCTCCCTTGAGGCTCGCTCACATCTGGAAATTTGGCTCATATCTGGAAGCAAAAAATCGACCGAGCTACTGCTCATATCCGGAAAATTCACACGTGGATGCACTCGTAAGTAGAGGTATCAGTTTATCCTTATATAAACATTGTTAAGAACACAATCTGGGAAACAAAATTACAGATTATCAATACAATTGTGGAAAATTCTGGTGTAATTTTCTGAAACTTAAATTGTATCATGTAAATATGTAATTAATGTATTTGAAAGTAGATGAGAACCAACAGAGAAGCCCTGTGCATGCACTGGGGACCGAGAGGGGAGGCCTGGGCAGTCTCGTGGAGCATAGGCCTATGACACGGTACCCCCGTTAACATGGAACCACGAGATTGGAGGTTCCGATGGCCGAAAGGTGATTATTGATCTCTCTTCATAATAGGAAGTGTTGTAACTGTTCCCGGCACATATTCTGGGACAGTCAGTCGTCGAAACCACCATAATAGGATGGAAACCACGGAAATTAGTGAACGACACGATGACGAACGAGTTCATTGGGGAGAATATGCCACTATTCAATCGACACTCAACAGGCTCAGATCTTAATGTATCAATCGCTAATGTGTGTAAATTAATGGAACACTAAGTCATCTTGTGAATTGCAGTGAAATCAGTGATAATAACACTAAGGAAATGTGTGACGAGATACTAGTCACCATTCCCCGAATGACCACATGTTAACCTCGTGTTTCCTGTCCAGAGGATGATGGAGGTTTTTGGGAGTCACGGTTCCTAAATTGGGGCAAACCAGCTGATACCATCGTCCTGCTGGAAGAAGAACCGTATCAGCTTATCAGTACATCTAGATCGGAGGAGGAAATAAGACAGACAAGGAATGCGACCTCCTCACCTACAGTTGAGTAACCTTTTTAGTTATAGCAGACTGATACTGGCCAGTTAGGTATGGTGTAATGGGACAGGTGTTGTGGGTGCTACAACAATCTCCATTGACTAACAATGAAATTGGGTAAGTGGACGTCTCATGTTACAAAAAACGCGATTCTAAAAAGCTTAAGAGATCTCCAGTGAATACTAGAAAGGACTGCCCTTCTAGCATCCAGCTTGTTACTGGGTTTTCGTAGCAATTAGTCAGTATCCTTGTCCAATTATTCATTAGAATTCAGTATGATTCAATAGTGCTTCAGGATTACAACTGGAAGGCTACTAACTAGAGAAAATAAAATTTAATAAATTTATTAATAATTAAGATGTCTAGGCGTATATCAAATTAAATTAAATTAATCGCAGTAATCAAAATAATATTAATCACTTCTCTCGTGTACAGTATTATTGTGCTGAAAGCACATATCTCATTTATAAGTCTTAAGTACCGTCTGGTACATTAACATTTAATAAGATATTACAAATATGTACAAGTAAGTTTGTGTGTTTGTGTGTAAGTGCTCTTAGTAGTTCGCTGTGTCTCACGACTTGACTAGACTTAAACAAGTGACTGACAAAGTCCTCAAATAAACTAACTTCTTGACCAACTGGCAGTCAGAACAACTTGCTTGAACAATGAAAAGAATGCTAAGCCCAATAGCAATATAGCAAGCAACTGCAACACAAAATCAGGAACAAAGAGATAATATAACGACACTAAGTAGGGACCATCAACAGATCCTCCACAAAAGTCACAAAACTCCCATACTACTGAATCTAAGTTCAGCATAAGAAAATCCCCGACTGTGACAATACACAGATACCAGTACAAATTAGGTCAGAAGCTACAGCTCAGGACCTGAGTTGCTTAGAGTGTCTATGCGACACACAACCTCAGTACAACGTCGAAAATCACTAAGTCTATACAATGTTCTGTGAACAGAGTCTCCAGAACTAACAACAATAATAAGAAAGAGACAATCTTCCAACAAGGGCTAATAAGGGAGATTTAGGCTCGTCTTGTCTAGAATACATCCAACCACCAAGTGAGTCTAGACCAGACTGAATACTTCAGGCGAAGTGTGAACAACCCCCCCCTCGATCATGTGATAGCTCCATGGACAGTTGCTGCCCAGCAACAACTAGAAGCCGACAGAGTAACGAGACACAAGCGATAATTACAGTAGTTAGACAATCAAAACTTCAACTTTGAGCACATAATATATGTATTACATCCTACCTAACAACATAACTAAGTCAAATAATAATATGTAGCAATATATTTACGATTTAGCTATTATCGCAAATATAAGCAATATAAAATTATATGAAAAGGTAATATACATTATATATATACATCATACACATTGTAACCCATTCAGGGGTTGCAACACCCCCCAACACGACAAACGGTCGCACTAGGAGTTGCGTTAAAGTCTTTCACATTATTACTGATTACTTATGCCTAGTATGGGTCAACAGGCCTCCTGCAGTGTTCCTCCTTTCTTATGTTCTTATTACTAACAGTTTAATAAAAAAAAATAAATGAGAGTCAATCTTGTGCCAATCACTTCTATAATTTCACAGTGTCTATATCACTAAGATATACCCCTAGTACTAGGGCAGTACACAGTATCATATCTCTGCATACTCGTGGTTATGTACATCAGTGTAGAGACAGAATAACGTAGACAAGCATGACACATTGAGACTCGATCATAGTAGTGGAGACTGCATAAGAACAATAGTCTTGTGCGATAGACAGGAGACAGCATTCCACTCTTAAGTAGTGGTTGTGGAATGCTATGCAGTATGGACATCTGAGTATGAAACAGCTTAAGGTGTGTAGTGAAGGAAGGGGGGGGGGGGGTCTGCGGCAGGACAGTGTTCCGCCAAGCAGTAACATCGTCCACACAACACTACAAACTCATCACTCAGTTTCTGTCTCCAACTCACACACATATCACCACTACTGTGAATATATAAATAGATTAATTAGACATGAGTATATATAGTTAATATGGGCTAGAGGGATTAAGTTACTCCACTGAATTTGACATAGCAAGTAACAAAAGGTATTTGGGCATAAAATTACATTAATTTTAAATGGGGAAGTGCCCAAATAATCGTCAAAATGTTCAAAGGACACCACAAGAGCTAGAGCCTCTTTCTCAATAGTGGCATAATTTTTCTGGTGTCGTTTAAGCTTAGATGAACAGTAACATATAGGATGGAGAATATCAGTGGATGTTGACTGTTGGAGCAGCACAACACCCACTGCATAGCCACTCGCCTCTATATGTAAAAAGGGAAGATTGAAATTAGGACTCTTCACAAGAACAGAGGAAAGCAGATGCTTCAACCTTTTGAACAAATCTGAACAATCACTAGTCCAAATGAACTGAACTTTGCTATTAGTGAACATAGTGAGAGGTGTAGGTGGAGGTGAGTGTGCTGGCTTGCCTGTCACTTGACACACGTGGCAACGTCGCACATGATCAGCTACTGTTTCCTTCATCTTTGGCCAAGTAAAATGTTTTGCCAGTTTACCGAGTGTCTTCTTGACACCCAAATGTCCTCCTATGGGACTATTGTGAGCAAAATCAATGGCTTGTTCACGAAATGTAACTGGTAACACTACGAGATGCTTGACTGTGGTGGAAACACTATCAGCTGACAACTTACATGTATTTTTCTCCATCAGTACACCATTACTATAATAGTAACAATTATCGAGATCCTTTGCTTCACTCTCAGTAACTGCTATATCTCTCAGTCTTTCCAGTGACTGATCAACAAACTGATCCTTGATTAAATCATCATGAGTTAGAAATTTATCGTCAGTTGTGTTCTGACTAAGTCGCTGACAGGGGGGAGTCAGTGTTAATGATCCTGGGCGCAGAGCGTCACTAAACAACATATTCAAGCCCAAATCATTGTCATCCACTAACTCAACAGGAGACAAGGATGGTTGTTGAATCTTTGACATAGCTCTAGTAATTGCGCTGAGAGGCAATAAAATAGGCTTCTCTCTACAAGCTTCAATGGCATAATTATCATCAGTGTTATTATCAATCACAAGTGGTTCTTTACATATACCAGCATGAAGGATATCGTTCCCTATCAACAAGTCCACTGACCTGATGGGAAATACACCACTGGATATACCCACTGAAATATAACCAGTATAATAGCTTGTTTCAATATATACTTTGTGCAGAGGCACTTTTATAACAGCCCCTCCATAGGCTTCTAACAATACATCTATCTTGCAATAGGTATCGTCAGTTATGGTCAGTACATCTTCTCTTAATAACGTGAGATAACTGCCAGTGTCTCTGAAAGAAATTATCTCAGTTAGATGTGATTCGTCAAATCCTACTTTATCTCTCGAAAAGTAAGGACTCATCGCTGAACGAATCTTTTCGTCAGATACACTTTCTGACGCTAGTCATCTATCCTGAGTAATATTATCTAAAACAGTAGGATCAGAGGTATTACTAGGATTTTGGTGCCTTTGTTGCTCGGAAGAAGATACGACTTACGTGGGGGCGCCAGCCGCACGACTGTTTCTCGTATCTCTTTCCAACTTATAGCAATACTCTCTAGCATGTCCTTTTCTGTTACAATAGGTACATTTAACTTTCTTCTTCTCGATATCAGATTTCTGTCTAGCCACAGAGACAGATTCAGGATTGTGAGTTTTCCTGGTAAAGGTACGAGAAGTTACAGTAGCAGATACATCAGGCCGGCAATGAGCAGCTGATTTAGGTTGCCAACTTCTAGGACAATTTTTAGTTACCTTGTTTCTCTGTGTTTTAGTACGTACAAGTTTGTGAGAAATCTCGTAATTGTCTGCTAATGCTGCAGTTTCCAGAATATCCGAGGTAGTATGATCGATCAGATATTCTTGTATGTCAGCAGACATACAGTTGTTAAACTCTTCGTGTAGTAACAACTGAACAAGACTGTCGTAGTTGTTACATTGAGCAGATCTACTCCATCTCTCAAATGCAACTTTTTTCTCACGAGCAAACTGTACACAAGTTTGATCTTGTCGTCGTTGTAACGTACGAAATGTTCTTTTATAACTTACAGGTAACAAGTTATATGTCTCTAGAATAGTTTGCTTGACAGCGTCATAACTTTTTTTTATATTTTATTTAAAACCAATACAGTTTAACATCAAAATAAAGAAACAGTATGGATCTCAATCAAATTAACTGACAAACGGAGTGCACCTGAGATCAGGTCTCGTGGTGAATCAGGGTCTGATCAACCAGGCTGTTATTGCTGGCTGCACGCAAACTGACACACGAGCCACAGCCCGGTTAGTCAGGTGCTGACTTTAGGTGCCTGTAAGACTTACTCAGTCCTGTAACAACTTCAGACAGTATTACCAAGGCTGGCCCTTCTTCAGGAAAATTTATGAACAGAAAAAGAAATAATAATTCACAAAGATAAACACTTTATTATTAATTAATGCAAATATAAAACAGTGAAACATGAAGGGGTATCCTATTTGAAATAAAAATGAAATAAAAAATGACATTAGAATTCAATGCTAATATATACAAGCAAACTGTGGTGACTGGTTGATGTTTACACAGTCTTGCATAGAATATAGCCGTTGTTGATGATGTGTGGGGGGGGGGTCACAGGTGTTGGTGACAACCCTACGACTAGTTCTTCACAGAGTCTATAGCCTTGAATAGTCAGTCCAGATGACAGGAACACAGGCTCTTTACCACTCAAAGATGAGTGGTTATGTCCTGCGATGGTGTACATATAAGCAGGTAGATAGAGAATGACGTCTCTTGGGCTGTTTCAGTCCGTCTCCTTCAATACTTCTCGTTGGTTGGCAGGTGACCCGAGCTGTCATTCCAAGCTGGAAAGAGAGACAGGTTACCCACTGCTTAAGAAATCACTCTCCATGATAAGTACAATACATAAAACACATGGTGATTATTAAAACATCTAACAGAGATAAAGGCTGAAATGACTAAGTTAATTATTGGTCAAAAGTGAAGTTTTCAACCAATAAGTCCACTATAATAGGAGCAGGATTGTACTTACAGTTGTGCTGGGAGCTCTGAGTCGAGTGATTACCGATTGGTCGGAGCCCCACACGTCACCTTTCGGGGTGGGGGTGGAAGAGGGGATAGTGGGAGCTAGACTGACCCTACCTTAACAAGCAGCCGGCAATCAAACTATCGTTACCATATACTCGCTCACTACTCCTATCTGTTGAACTTTTCCCTCACAGTGCCTGTCCAATGCCTTCTTGAAGACAGCCAGAGGTCTATTGGTAATACCCCTTACGTATGCTGGGAGGCAGTTGAACAGTATTGGGCCCTTCACACTTATTGTGTTGCTTTTCATGGGGGAATGTTGCATCTTTTGCCAAGTCCTTTCTTTTCATAGGAAGTGATTTTCGTGTGCAAGTTTGGTAATAATCCAGCTAAGATTTTCCAAGTGTACAATATCATGCATCTCTCTCTCCTTCGTTCCAGGGAATACATATCAAGGGTCATCAACCGTTTCCAGAAATTTAGGTGCCTTATCGAACTTGTGTGCCGTGAAAGCTCTTTGTACACTCTCCAGGTCTGCAATTTCGAATGCCTTGAAGGAGGCAGTTAGTGTAGAGCAGTATTCCAGCCTAGAGAGAATTAGCATTTCCAAGAGAATCATCATGAGCTTGGCGTTCCTAGTTCTGAAGGTTCTCATTATCCATCTTATCATTTTCTAGCAGATGCTGTTGATACATTGTTGAGGTCTTTGAAGGCTAGATTCTCTGACATTATCACTCCCAGGTCCTTCACATTATTTTCTCGCTCTATTGTATGGTTCATTCGTCGCTCAACCTCTGGGACGAGCGGACGTGAGCTGAGCCTGCCCTCTGCTGTCAGCCGGTGACAACTTGGTTTTCTCAAAATGGGGCAGCAGGCAAGAAGAAGGGTAAACACTGTCGGCATAGAAGTGGTGTGTGGGGCTGTGCATGCCTACTCAGCTCAAGTTTTATTACCTGCCATCATCAAGGACACATACAGCATTGCCAACGAAGAACTGTATTATGTAGCCTTGAATGGGGTATATAGAATTTTTGTGAAATTTCGCAATGCAAGTGTATACGAGGACATAGTCGCCAGGTTCCAAGATCTTTGTGTACCAGTGAATCCTGCAGTGACGGTAAGGCTACATGATGTGTCCCGCCATTATACGTTGGTGAAGATCAGGAATGTACCCTTTGAGGCTGATGAGGCAGACCTACGTGCCGTCTTTGAGAAGTTTGGGACTATTCATATGGCGACATTGGGGAAGTGAAAGGAAGGATCGTATGCTGGGATGCCTGAATTAAGTTTTTCCTTGAAAATGACATTGAGGCATCCTATTCCTTCCTATATTTTCCTAGAAGACTTCAGGACTCAAGTAATGGTGACTTACGTGGGGCAACGACGTACCTGTCGCTTATGCGGTGCCTATGATCACATTGCTGCGCAATGTGTTAAGCAACAGGGTACACAGGCAAAGGAGCAGCATAAGGAGGCATCAGAAAACCTTGCGACGTTGAATTTGGCACGACCTGAGTCGGTTTCCTTGAACAAGGCTTGGAGTGTGGAGGTCGAGGAGGCCTTGAGGGAGGAAGAGTGTGTAACTCTTCCGAGAGAGTCATGCGCTGCCGGGCAGGCACCGGAGACCAAAGACATGGTGTCGCTTGGTGAGGACAGGGCCGTGGAGGCTACCATTGATTCAGTCCTTCACGACTTGTTAGGGACCCCAGGAGAGGTCACAGTTGAGGGGCTTGTGGGTGCCCTGGATACTGCTGGAGTTCCAGGTGGGGAGAGGGGGGGAGGCATGTCAGAGACCCAGGTTGAGGCTGGTCTGCAAATTGGCATGGTGGTGGCAGAAGTGGACGTGGATGGCTTCCGGGTGGAGGCGGGGAGAAAGGCTCGAATGTCATGGAAGAGAGCGGTAGTGCCCTCGGACGTGGACGATGTGCTCACTCCAGCACAGCGTTCGGGCAAAAAGGTTTGGGCTGAAGTGGTTGAGCATGGACCTGGGGGGTCCAGGGGCAAGGGGCATGTGAAAGCAGATCACAGAATGGTGATTGAAGATCAAGGGCGTATAAAGGGGAAGGGGGATAAAGGTGGTGCAATATGCAAAGGAAAACCTCCATTGACAAATTCAAGAGTCTCTCTATAAATGTTAATGGTCTGAGAAATTATAGGAAGTGTGTATGGTTTCATGAGATGCTCATTAGGTATGGTGTAGATGTAGTGTTTGTGCAAGAGCACAACCACAAGCTGGGTTGTATGTTGATGATTGAGGGGTATACTGTATATGCGGCACACTCAACGAGATTGAAAGGAGGAGTGGCTATTTTGGTGAGGGAGACTAGCCCGTTTACTGTACATCATTGTGAGGAGGGGGGAAGGGGAGGGTTATAAGAGTGGATGGGACATTGGGAAGAGATAAGATGTCTTTTGTGTGTGTTTATGGTCCGGCGGAGGGGGACAGTCGAGTGAAGAATGAGTTTGTATGTGAAGTGTTGGTGTATCGCTTAAGGTCGCCTCCAGCATTAGCTGTGGTGGGAGGGGACTGGAATTGCATCATACGCCGAAGGGATGTGGAGCCTAGGGGAGCAGGATATTGCTCTGGCGATCTGAGGGACCTGTTAACTGGGGTGGGGTTGGTGAATGTGGAGGGGGGGCAGCGTGGGAGGTGCAGCACACCTTTGTGAGGCAGGGGTATGCTGCATGGCTGGACAGGATATACGTGACAAGGAAAGCAGTGGTGCGGAGTCTAAGGGTTTTGGATGTCTTTTTTTCTGATCATAGAGGTGTTTTGGTGGATTTGGGATGGGAAGGTCGGCCGAACAGGTATAAGAGTTATTGGAAATTGAATGTTCGGTTGCCTCAAGATGTTGAGGGGAGGGTCCTATTTACACAATGGTGGAAAGGCTTATGAGAGGGGGTGGAAGTCAATTGGGATGAGTTGAGATGGTGAGATGTGACGGTGAAGATGAGGATTCGAGAGTTCTATGCACGACAGGGACGGCACGAGAATCAGTTGGCTTATGGGCTTATTAGGTATCTTGAGGGGCAGTTAAGGGAGCATTATGAGAGAGGAAGGGGGGGATGGGAGCCCCAGTGGCTGATATAGAGGGAGTGAAGGAATGCCTATTGGAAGTGCAAAATGAGAGGTTTGATGCAGCAAGGGTTTTAGTGGGGTTGGAGGAGGTCATGTGGGGTGATAGACCATCGGCGTGTGTCCTGCAAGGGCAGGGGTGCTGGCGCATTGCAATGGAAATGGTGGGTTTGAGAGTTCTTGAGGACATCGAGGGGTATAGGGAGGGACAAGATTTGGTGGCAACGGAGGGGATGGGAGGGTATGTTGATGCTTGGCTTAGTGCATATATGAGGAGTGTGGGTGTGAGAGAGGGGGGCTTTAAGAGAGATGGGGGGATGGGTGCAGTGTGTGCTGGACAGGGACGACAGGGAACAGTTACAGGGGCCCATTGTGGAGGAAGAGGTGTGGACGGCTTTAATGAGTATGAGCAGGGGTAAGGCGCCGGGGATAGATGGGCTGCCTGCTGAGTTTTACATGCAGCACTGGGGAGTATTAAAAGATTTTTTGGTGCAATTATTTAATATCATAAAAGAGAGGGGTGCGTTGGGACCGTTGCAGGCGACAACGCTAGTAGTTTTGGTGCCAAAGGGTGAAAGTCAGTGCACAGTGAGAGATTACCGGATGATATCACTCATGTGTGCAGACTACAAACTTTTTGCAAAAATTTTGGGAAATCGTATAAAGAAGGTCATTGGAAAGGTAACAGTGAGGGGTCAATATGGGATTCCTGGGAGATCAATGTATGAGGGGCATGGGATTATTAGAAGGTTTATTGAGGGTCCGCAAGAGGGGAACGAGGAGTATTGGCGTTAGATTGGAGAACGGCATATGACAGTGTCCAGAGGGAGGCTCTGTGGAGAATCATGGAGCGGCAGGGGTTCGGGGAGGACATTGTGAATTGGGCACGTACTTTATATCGGGGAGCTGGGATGTGTGTACAGATTAATTGGAGAGTGGGGTTGCATGTGAAAATGGGCAGGGGATTGAGGCAGGGATGCCCATTGTAACAAATATTATTTGCATGTTTACAGAATCTGTTTTATAGGGCAGCGGAAAGGTGCATACAGGAGGGGGTAAGGGAGGACATACGAGGTGGGAGCCCCGGTATCATAGGTTATGTTGATGATACAACTGTCCTAGTGAGTGGGAGGGAGGGCTTGGAGGGTCTGGAAAGAGTTATAGATGTTTTTTTGGGATGGCAACAGGTATGGCAGTGAATGTGCATAAATCAAAGCTCATGAGGCTGGGTGAATGGGATGGGTGGGAGGGAGGGGGAGGGGGGATGAGGTGGTGTGTCGTGGACCGGGTGAAAATTTGTGGAGTTGTGTATATGGGTAATGCTCAGATGGCGAGGGAGAATAATTCAAAGGGTGTGGTAGACAGGGTATTGGGAAGATTGTCAGGATTATAGCCGACTCATCTTACGCTACACCAGAGGGTCATTGTGGTCAATGTGCTTTTGTACAGCAAAATATGGCATGTGGCAGCTTTGTACCCTTTGGTGTATGGGGATGTCCAGAGATTGTTGAGCAGAGTTTTCCGTTTTATCTGGGGTTCGGGATGCAAATGGTTGAGAAGGGAGGTGGTAACACTTCCGGTGGCCTTGGGAGGGCTGGTGTTAATTCATTTGGAAAGAAGGTTGAAGTGTGTATATGTGAAACATGGGTTGCTAAAGGCTCGGGGGGAGGGGAGTGGAGGGTTGGGGATGCTGCAGGGAGATCTTCGGAGATGGTGGAAGGGACAGGATTTGAGAGATGGTGAGGAGTTGTTGCGTCTATTGATGATGGTCAGAGATCCGAGAAACATGCGGGTAGGGTCTATGGAGAGGAAGTTATGGCCTAGGGTGGCAGTGGCAACGGAAGGAGTGTACCCGATGTACGCATGGGAAGACATTTGGGGTAGATTAAAAGGGTTATGCATCCGGCCACGCGTGAGGGAGGTAATGTATAGGTTTCTTCACGGAATATTGCCGTCTGGGGTTGTTTTACGAAATAGGCGAATAAGGGAGGGTGGGGTGTGTCAGGTTTGTGGGGTAGATGAATCAGCTTTTCATGTAGTTTATTTTTGTGAAAGCCTAGGGATTGTGCGGGAATGGTTAGGGAAAGTAATCCGGTATGTGGGGGGGAAAGGGTTGTCGGTTTTGAGAGCGCTCAGTTTAGATGTAGGTGGGGTAGGGGTAAGGGTTCAAAGGGCAGTGGCTTACTTAGTGGTTGATTTCGTGTATATATCATGGGCAATGAGAGACAAAGGGGCGGAGGAACGTAGGATGGACATAGCAGCATCCTTTTATAGAACAAAGTGTCGCAACAGGGAAATATATGGTAGGAGGTGGGAGAGGGATTTCTCGGAGGGCTACAGGGACTTTCTTTTGAGGGATTTATGGTCTTTATAAGCGGTCAGGGGAATGAACGGGCTGGCCTGCCCAGGGGGGGGGGGGTGTTGCAGAGGTCGATTGTGTGAGGAAAGGATGTTGAGGTGATATTCAATGTGATATTCAATGTAATGTCTTGGTGTTATTGTGAACACCGATGATTATAATTTATCTAAGGATTCCTTCATGTTTTGTAAGGATGTACATAAGCATGTTAGTATATAAGCATATTTTAACCTGTAATTATACATGTTTACCTATATATGAGCAATGTAACTTGTCATAATAATGAGGTTTCATACCTGTTTTTTAACTAGTGGAACGTTCTGGTATTGTATATAATGTAAGATCTTGCCTGGGGTGTTTTTGCTTATATATTGTTACAGATGTTTTTTTTTTCGCATTTTCATTATATATGTTCAAGTGAATGAGTTTTTGATCTTGTGTATAGCCAGGTGAAACTGGTCAGTTTTTCACTTGGGGAGGGGGAGTAGGAGTTTAAGTAATCTCTGCAATAGCAGGTCATGTGACACACATGTCATATTATTTTAGATGTCTAATGTTGTCCATTCTCTGTAGGATGTGATGTATAGATTATCTCCGGCAGTGTAAATAATCTGTCTGCAGGTGGGAACAATGTGTAAATTTATTTATTATTGTGGTAGGTTTATGTGTGTAGCATGTTTTTAGGGTGATATATTATAAGATGCTAATTACTATCAAGGACTGTTGGTGGTTATGAGTGGTGACGGCAGACACAGTTACTAGGCATGTGGGGGGGAGGGGTTGAAGTGTCAGCGGTAGTGTCTTAAACCCACCACCGTGCACGATATTAATTATTACCATAGGGTATATGAGGGTAGGGTGGATTGCGTTCTATGGTGGATGTGAGCCATCAGGTTCAGACATTCCTTGTATTATAGTGTCAGCCGTTTAGCTGGCTGGATTGTGTTCATATATTTTGTCATTGAAGTTTTTAATACTTTTATAAATGTATAAGAGATTTGTCACTGTGTATACTAAAGTGAAAGTGGCACGTTTTCATGGGGGGGGGGAGTGTAAGCATTACTGGGTAGGTTCTATCTTTTTTTTTTTTTTTTTTTTTATATATGACCACCTTTTCATGTGAAGCACAGTACGTACAAGCTGTGTTTGATTTGAGTGCAGCAGCCAGTTCTGTCATTATATATGTGCTTCTCCAGTATTGTGTAGTCACAGTTGATTATTTTTCACTGCCTGTATCTTGTTACATATTGATTATGTACCCATATATTTTTGTACCTGAGTTTTAAATAAAATATAAAAAAAAAATAATCCAGCTAGGATTTTCCAAGTGTACAATATCATGCATCTCTCTCTCCTTCGTTCCAGGGAATACATATCAAGGGTCTTCAACCGTTTCCAGAAATTTAGGTGCCTTATCGAACTTGTGTGCCGTGAAAGCTCTTGGTACACTCTCCAGGTCTGCAATTTCGAATGCCTTGAAGGAGGCAGTTAGTGTAGAGCAGTATTCCAGCCTAGAGAGAATTAGCATTTCCAAGAGAATCATCATGAGCTTGGCGTTCCTAGTTCTGAAGGTTCTCATTATCCATCTTATCATTTTCTAGCAGATGCTGTTGATACATTGTTGAGGTCTTTGAAGGCTAGATTCTCTGACATTATCACTCCCAGGTCCTTCACATTATTTTCTCGCTCTATTGTATGGTTAGAATTTGTCGTATACCCTGATACAGTTTTAATTTCAAGTTTCCTACATCTGAGTAGTTGAAATTTCTCTTCACTCCGCTTCATATTGTTTTGAGTGACCATTTGAAGATTTGGTTGATGTCCGCTTTGAGTCTCGCGGTGTCTTCGATGGACGTCACTGTTATGGTGATCCAGGTGACATCCGCAAAGGAAGACACAGAGCTATGGTTTATATCTCTATGTCAGAAATGAGGATGAGGAACAGAATGGGAGCGAGTACTGTGCCTTGTGGAACAGAGCTTTTCGCAGTAGCTGCCTTAGACTTTTACTCTGTTTACTACTGCTCTTTATGTTCTAGTTGTCAGAAAGTTATATATCCATTTCCTACTTTTCCCGATATTCCTTTATCACGCATTTTGTGCGCTATTACACCATGGTCACACTTGTCAAAAGCTTTTACAAAGTCTGTGTATACTACATCTGTATTTTGTTTATCCTCTACAACATCCAGGACCTTGTCATAGTGGTCCAGTAGCTGGGACAGGCAGGAGCGACCTGCTCTAAACCCGTGTTGCCCTGGGTTGTGTAACTGATGGGTATGTAGATGGTTGGTTATCTTGCATCTTAGAACCCTCTCAATGATTTTTATGATATGGGATGTTAGTGCTATCGGTCTGTAGTTCTTTGCAATTGCTTTACTGCCATCTTTGTGGAGTGGGGCTATGTCTGTTGTTTTTAGTGTGTGTTGGATGACCACTGTGTCCATGCACCTAAAGTCAGTACCTGACCAACCGGACTGTGGTTCGTACGTCAGCTTGCGTGTGTCCAACAGCAACAGCCTGGTTGATCAGACCCTGATTCACCAGAAGGCCTGATCTCAGACCGGACTGCGGGGGCGTTGACCTCAGAAACCCTCTCCAGGTAGACTCCAGGTAAGGTAAACTCCCTTTCCATAGAATGCTGAAGGCACGCAAAATGGACTTATTGTAGTTGTTGATGAACACGGAGTTCCAAGAGTCTGGGCCTGGGGCAGAGCGCATGAGCATGTCATTTATTGCCTTTTCAGACTCTTGTAGTGTTAGGATAATATCAGAGATTTTTAAGATGACCAAATTTTAGGTTTCGTTCATAAAGAATTCATTTGGATTGTCGACCCTTAGTGTGGGAAGTGGCTCGCTGAACACTGAGTCATATTGGGACTTTAGTATCTCACTCATTTCTTTGCTGTCACCTGTGTATGTCCCATTCCTCCTAAGCAGGAGCCCAATACTGGATGTTGTTTTCCCCTAGATTTGGCGTAAAAGAAGAAGTATTTTTTTTCTTAAATTTCTTTATGGGTTTTAGTTCCTCCTGTGATTCTTGTCTCCTGTAAGATTCCTTCAGCTTATGTTCGATATTTGCAATTTCATTGACCAGTGTCTCCCTTCGTATTTCAGATATATTGGTCCCTCTCAGCAGCTCTGTGACTCTTCGCTTACTTCTGTATAGGGAGCGTCCTATTGTTGAACAAGTGTAACAGTTTTACAATGACTTGTAGTTGTACAAATGCAACAGTTGTACACTGACCTGTACTTGTACAAGTGTAACAGTTGTACACTGACCTGTACTTGTACAAGTGCAACAGTTGTACACTGACCTGTACTTGTACAAGTGCAACAGTTATACACTGACCTGTACTTGTACAAGTGTAACAGTTGTACACTGACCTGTACTTGTACAAATGCAACAGTTGTACACTGACCTGTACTTGTACAAGTGCAACAGTTATACACTGACCTGTACTTGTACAAGTGTAACAGTTGTACACTGACCTGTACTTGTACAAATGCAACAGTTGTACACTGACCTGTACTTGTACAAGTGCAACAGTTGTACACTGATCTGTACTTGTACAAGTGCAACAGTTGTACACTGACCTGTACTTGTACAAGTGCAACAGTTATACACTGACCTGTACTTGTACAAGTGTAACAGTTGTACACTGACCTGTACTTGTACAAGTGTAACAGTTGTACACTGACCTGTACTTGTACAAGTGCAACAGTTATACACTGACCTGTACTTGTACAAGTGCAACAGTTGTACACTGACCTGTACTTGTACAAGTGCAACAGTTGTACACTGACCTGTACTTGTACAAGTGCAACAGTTATACACTGACCTGTACTTGTACAAGTGTAACAGTTGTACACTGACCTGAACTTGTACAAGTGTAACAGTTGTACACTGACCTGTACTTGTACAAGTGCAACAGTTGTACACTGACCTGTACTTGTACAAGTGTAACAGTTGTACACTGACCTGTACTTGTACAAGTGTAACAGTTGTACACTGACCTGTACTTGTACAAGTGTAACAGTTGTACACTGACCTGTACTTGTACAAGTGCAACAGTTGTACACTGACCTGAACTTCTACAAGTGCAACAGTTGTACACTGACCTGTACTTGTACAAGTGCAACAGTTGTACACTGACCTGTACTTGTACAAGTGCAACAGTTGTACACTGACCTGTACTTGTACAAGTGCAACAGTTGTACACTGACCTGAACTTCTACAAGTGCAACAGTTGTACACTGACCTGTACTTGTACAAGTGCAACAGTTGTACACTGACCTGAACTTCTACAAGTGCAACAGTTGTACACTGACCTGTACTTGTACAAGTGTAACAGTTGTACACTGACCTGAACTTCTACAAGTGCAACAGTTGTACACTGACCTGTACTTGTACAAGTGCAACAGTTGTACACTGACCTGTACTTGTACAAGTGCAACAGTTGTACACTGACCTGTACTTGTACAAGTGCAACAGTTGTACACTGACCTGTACTTGTACAAGTGCAACAGTTGTACACTGACCTGTACTTGTACAAGTGCAACAGTTGTACACTGACCTGAACTTCTACAAGTGCAACAGTTGTACACTGACCTGTACTTGTACAAGTGTAACAGTTGTACACTGACCTGAACTTCTACAAGTGCAACAGTTGTACACTGACCTGTACTTGTACAAGTGCAACAGTTGTACACTGACCTGTACTTGTACAAGTGCAACAGTTGTACACTGACCTGTACTTGTACAAGTGCAACAGTTGTACACTGACCTGTACTTGTACAAGTGCAACAGTTGTACACTGACCTGTACTTGTACAAGTGTAACAGTTGTACACTGACCTGTACTTGTACAAGTGTAACAGTTGTACACTGACCTGTACTTGTACAAGTGCAACAGTTGTACACTGACCTGTACTTGTACAAGTGCAACAGTTGTACACTGACCTGTACTTGTACAAGTGTAACAGTTGTACACTGACCTGTACTTGTACAAGTGCAACAGTTGTACACTGACCTGTACTTGTACAAGTGTAACAGTTGTACACTGACCTGTACTTGTACAAGTGCAACAGTTGTACACTGACCTGTACTTGTACAAGTGTAACAGTTGTACACTGACCTGTGGTATCATGTGAGGTTGCAGTAGTGAGCAAAGCTTCTCTCTGAACTTCTCCGGCAATAACTTATCGTCCTGGCTGCTGCTGCTGCTGCTGCTGCTGCTAGTGTTGCTACTGCTGCTAGTGTTGCTACTGCTGCTAGTGTTGCTACTGCTGCTAGTGTTGCTGGTAGTGTAGAACCCAACTAGAGCCTTAGTGATGAAAGAAACACCTGATATTAATAATTATAACTATTCCGCACATTACTGATCAGGTAAAACACCTGGAAAGAGAAGCACAAATGAAGTGTAATGAGATTCTTTATTGACAATGTTTTGCCCACACAGTGGACTTTATTAAGAAACAGGTCACGTAAGGTAGATAAATGCTTCAGAGATCCAACAGACTGATAAATTAGACACGTGCAACACTTGGGTATTTTTTTTATTAAGGAAACGTTTCGCCACACAGTGGCTTCATCAGTCTTATACAAAGGAGTATGTGAGGTGAAGCAGTCGTAGGTGGTGTCACAGTGAACAAATCCATAAGTGGAAATAGCGCATATGCTGTATTCTTCTCAAAATTGATGGACTGATTACATCGACTCCAGGTTGAGGGATTGATTACTTCAGATTCCTTCTGATCATGATAAAGAATTCGATGTTGTTTATTTTGATTTTAGTAATGCTTTTGATAGAGTATCGCACCAGAGAATGTTAATGAAAAGGGCAGTTCATGGTATTAGTTGGAAAGTTTTGTCATGGATCGAGTCATGGCGCACCAACAGGAAGCAGAGAGTGTGTATAAATGGGGTAAAATCTGATTGAGGATTTGTAATAAGTGGCGTTCCACAGGGGTCAGTTTTAAACCCATTGTCGTTTATGATATATGTCAATGACACTGACGAGGGAATCACTAGTGATACGAGCAAATTCGCTGATGACACGAAGATAGGTTAGATAAGTGATTCAGAGGAAGATGTCAGTGAACTTCAGGAGGATTTAGGCAAACTCATGTCTTGGTCAGATAAGTAGCAGATTCAATTCAGTATTAGATAAATGTAACGTCCTGAAGCTCGGGAATGTCATAATCCTAGCACATATAAACTAAATAATGTAGAACATAACCAGACAGTATGCGAAAAGGAGAATACCTGAAGAATACCTTGAGAAGGTTTCGGGGGGTCAACGCCCCCGCGGCCCGGTCTGAGACCAAGCCTCGTGGTGGATCAGGGTCTGATCAACCAGGTTGTTACTGCTGGTCGCACGCAAACTGACATAAGAACTGCAGCCTGACTGGTCAGGTATTGACTTTAGGTGCCTGTCCAATGCCTTCTTAAAGACACCCAGGGGTCTGTTGGTAATCCCCTTTATGTGTGCTGGGAGGCAGTTGAGCAGTCTTGGGCTCCTGACACTTATTGTTTTGTCTCTCAGTATACTCGTGGCGCCCTTGCTTTTTGTAGACAGTAAACCTACTGCTACTTCTCATAGTCCCTCTTTGGAGCTAATTTGTTGTGGGCATAGTTCCCCTAAATGCCCACCAGAGGGCACTGCCTTAAGTTAGACATACACAGTCATGCGTTGCTCTCACTCCTAGACCTTACAGGAAACAAGGTCCCCTCCTGGACTGGTACCGGCACACTTCACACTGCCCTGTGTGAACCCATTATTCCAATAAAGATGAAGCTAGTCAACGGCCGTATATTTCACCTACCTCTACGCTACCTGGCAAGCTCTAGATCAACCCAAGAGGCAATTAAAACATTTTCATTAGGGGAATGTTGCATCTCCTGCCGAGTCTTTTGCTTTCATAGGGAGTGATTTTCGTGTGTAAGTTTGGTACTAATCCCTCTAGGATTTTCCAGGTGTATAATGTCATGTATCTCTCTCGCCTGCTCTCCAGGGAATACAAATCAAGGGAATTCAACCGTTCCCAGTAATTCAGGTGCTTTATCGTACTTATGTGTGCAGTGAAAGTTCTTTGTACACTCTCCTGGTCAGTAATTTCGCCAGCTTTGAGGGACAGAAAGTGTACAGCAGTATTCCAGCCTACAGAGAACAAGCGATTTGAAGAGAATCATCAGAGTTTGGCGTCCTTAGTTTCGAACGTTCTCATTACACTGGTCAACAATTTTTGAAAAGTTGTTTGCTTCTTGAATAATATTAGCTAAGTCTTATGTATTTTCATGTCCTGAATCCAAATATCACGTTGAAAAATGCTTATTGATTATAGGTTTAAAGATACAAGACATGTAATATTTGATTATTTTGTTATAACGTACAATATGTGTCAGTATATTTTAATCTCTAATCCGTAGCTACTCTCTGCCTTCTTGCTTGACACTTATAGTGGGCTGAAGAATCATCTCTTGCCAATGTCCGGCAATATTCTGCAAGCATTCTTGTGCCTCTTTTGCCCTGATACCATTTTTCCATGGTTGAAATATCTTGGTGAAACTTTTCACCATTGTCGTCACTAACTGCCCCACAGTTCGCTGGAAAAACAAGTCTAAATGTGAGTCCAAAGAGTGGGTTTTAAGTGTCATGCTACATGCCATGTTCTTGTAAGCCTTGATGAGGTTTTCCACCAATAGTTGCCTTCCCTTCTGTTTCTGAGAAATCCCTTCGCTACTAACTTGAATGCTTCCCAAGCAGCTTTCTCCTCTCCATGAAGGTCTGATTCAAAGTCTTCATCTTTAAGAAGCTCTAGAATCTGAAGATCATTGAAGACTCCCTCCCTTATCTCAGTGACGCTCAGTGAGGGGAATTTTCATGTTAAATACTTGAATCCCTGACCGGATTTCTCCATACCTTTCACAAAGCTTTTCATGAGCCCCAGTTTTATGTGTGCTGGTGGTAGCAAAATTTTGTTTGGTTCAATGAGAGGTGGCTGCTAGACATTTTTCATCCCAGGCTCCAATGATTGACGAGGTGACCAGTCTCTCCTGATGTAGTGGGAACCTCTTGCACAGCTGTCTCATTCACATAGAAAGCAGCAGTACTTGGTATATCCACCCTGCAAGCCCATCACCAAAGTGTGTGGCTAAGAAAATCACCTATCTTTCACCTCAAAATATAACGTGGACAGCATAACCGCCTTCTATGACTGCTGGAACAATAATGAAGGCCAGTAAGACTGAGTTTGGTAAGAAACACACTGCCACAAGCCTGTTGGAACCTGTTGTGACACGAAGGTGCATTTTGAAAATTAGAGCTAAGAAACAATTTTAACCATGATATTTATTATCAGTGACCTAAAATTAGTTGGAAATAGCTACTCTGGTCTCGGAAGCATTTTAGTTGTTACCAGTGTTATCCGTCCTATAATTTTTCTAGCAGATGCAGTAGATACATTGTTGTGGTCTTTGAAGGTGAAATCCTCTGACATTCCCAGGTCCTTCACATTACTTTCTCGCTTTATTGTATAATTAGAATTTGTTGTATACGCTGATACAGTTTTAATTTCCTGAAGTTTTCCATATCTGAGTAGTTGAAGTTTCTGTTCATTGAACTTCACATTGTTTTGAGTGGTCCATTTGAGGATTTGGTTGATGTCCGCTTGGAGTCTTGTGGTGTCTTCGATGGAGGTCACTGCCATGGCAATTCGGGTGTCATCCGCAAAAGAAGACATGGATCTCTGTCTATGTCAGATATGAGGATGAGAAATAGGATGGGAACAAGTACTGTGCATTGTGAAACAGAGCTTTTCACCGTAGCTGTCTCAGATTCTACTCTGTTTACTATTATTATTTGTGTTTTCTTTGTTAGGAAGTTATAAATCCACCTATCAACTTGGAGGTTATGATATGCAACAACCTAAAACCAAGACAGCAATGCCTAAGTGTACATAACAATGCAAATAGATTTCTGGGCTTTATTTCAGAAGTTTTAACAACAGAAGTCCAGTGGTTTTATTACAGCTTTATACATAATTAGTAAGGCAGCATTTAGATATGCAGCTCAGTTCTTGTCTCCAAATTACAGAATGAATACAAATTCGTTAGAAAACATTCAGCGAAGAATAACAAAATTAATAAATAGTATAAGAAATCTTTTGTATGAAGAAAGATTCAAGTCCCTTAAATTACATTCTCAGGTAAGACGAAGAATGAGGGAAGACATAACTGAAGTGTATAAGTGGAAGATGGGTATTAACGAATTAAATAACGTGAAGTGTACCTTGCTGTTGTGACATGTACATTGCTCATGGTGACGTGTACCTTATTTGGTAGTGACGTGTACCTTGTTCATGGTGACGTATACTTTGTTTGGTGGTGACATCCACCTTGCATTTGTGAAGACGTATCTAGTGTGCTCTCTCTTTGAAACTGAATGTTCTCTATTGAGCAACTCTACCAGCAGTTTAAAGAGGAGCTAAGGGTGGCTAAACTCCAAGAACAGCGACTGACTGAGGAAAACAGGAGGATTCGTAGTAATACTCCTATTGTGAATCCTCAGGTCAAGGAATAAACCTGGACATCATGGAATGAAGATAAAGATCAAGAGGACGAATGGAAATATAGAAATGATAAAATAGAACACTGCTATGGAAACTTCAAACCCTTTCTCTGTGCTACCAGACTAATGTGAGACGACTCTGTTGATATCATGATGAAGAACAAGGAAGGTAAGAACATTGTGCTTGTTGGAGACAGTCAGTTTAGGTATTTGGATAGGGCTTTCTGCTTGAATTATAGGAGTTGGAGAAAGAGGGTTTGCTTCCTTGGGGCTGGGATGGAGAATATTGTTAGTCTGCTTTACAACACCATGTATTGTAATGATATCAATCCTATTATCTGCCTCAGTGCTGAAGGCAACGATGTAGTCAAGCACAGAAGTGAGGATTTAATTACAAGGCACAGGACAGCAATAGATATTATTAGGAAGAAGGAAGGAAGACCTGATATATGTGGAATTTTGCCAAGAAGGGGCATTGGAAATAAATGGCTGTCCAAAGTAATTGGTATAAATTGTTGACTGGACAAACACTGTAAGGATAATGCAGTGCCATTCATTGACAACTGGGACCATTTCTATGGCAGAAATGACATGTATGCCAGGGATGGGGTTCACTTACCCAGGGCAGGTTTGGGATTTCTCTTTAGTTCAGTTGAGGGTATTGCTAGGGCTTTAAACTAGGATTAGTTCGAGATATGGGTTTAGACAATAATTAGACTGGAAATATTGATTTAGGTTTTCATATCATAAATCTTAGCAATAACAGTCATCGAATAACACAGGGTGAGCATAATAACAGAAACTGTGTAAAAGGAAAGCTGAATAGGAAAAAGGTGAGGAAAGCATATTAATGTATTTTATGGTAATTGTCGAAGTGCCAGAAATAAAATTAATGAATTTCATTTGGTAACATATACGAAGAACTTCGATGTTATTGCAATAACCGAAACATGATATAATTTAAAGAGTCGAGATATGACTCTCGAGTGCCATATTCAAAGGTTAAACTGTTCCATGTAGATAGATATAACGGTAAAGGGGGTGGAGTTGAGTTATATGTACGAGAAAATAAAATTTGTTACTTAAAAATAAGTATAAAATTAGATTAGTAACAGAATCTGGGTACAATTTCTAGAAAGTAAAAAAAAAGTAATTTTAGGTGTATAATGTACCGAAGTCCTGGCTTAGAATTCGATAAAAGGAGACTTCTTTGGGACGAAATTGCTGGGGCTTCTAGACAAAATAAAGTAATGATAGTGGAGGATTTTAAGTTCAGTCAAATTGAATGGACTTCTTTGACCGGTAATCTGGAGTCCAGTGACTTTATGGAAGTAGTTCAGGACTGTTTTCTGAAGCAGTGTGTAACACAGCCTACCAGCGGTAATAATTTGCTTGACCTAGTCTTCTCAAATAAGAAAACAATCGTAAATAATCTGGAGATCACTGAAGAGCTTGGCGCAAGAGATCACAAATATGTTACATTTAATATTACCTGAGAGTACGAAATAAGGATAATACAGGAAAAGTCTGTTTTTCGTTGTTCAAAGTTTAATGGAATTAGGGAACACCTGTCTAATCTCGATTGGGGTAATTTAGTTAATGATTTTGTTGACGATGATCATACTAACGAAAACGAAGACATTTACATTTATGATTTTTTTCTTAATAATATACAACGTGCACAGTGTATATATATTCCCCAGAGATAAATAGGTCAAATAGGAATGATCCCAGTTGGATTAATAATAGACTAAAACACCTATTAGGATAAAGAAAAGAGGGATTTATAGATACATCAAAACAGGAGAGTTGAAACTTATTGACCAATATGTTCAGTTTAAAAGAGAAGTAAGAAAAGGGTATTAGAAGGCTAAATACGACTATGAAATTAAAGTTGCTAATGAATCAAAGACTAATCCAAAAGTTTTTTTTTTTTTTTTCAAATGTTTAGGGCAAAAGTCAGGAAAAAAGTGAGACCCTTGTGAATTGTGGGATGGACATCTGACTGATAATGAACAGGAACTGTGTTCTTTATTTAATAATTATTTCAAGTCAGTCTTTACACAAGAAGATTTAAATAATGTCCCAGAAATTGACAATTATTCAGTTCCTGAAGAAAACAAATTAAGTAATATTATTGTCACGATGGATATGGTTATCGGACAAGTAGATAAACTGAAACAAAATAAGTCTCTGGGCCCCAATGAATTATTTTCAAAGATACTTAAGGAATGCAAGTTGAAACTTAGTCAGCCATTAACGAGAGTGTTTAATGCGTCCATCCGCTTAATGTGCCAGAAATGTGGAAGATGGCTCATGTGATTCGTATATTTCAGTCAAATTCCATCAGATTACCGTCCAATAATCCTGACGTCTATTGTAGGCAAATTATTGGAATCAATTATAGCTGATATTATTAGAAGTCAATTTGAAGAGCGTAATTTGATTAATGAATCTTAGCATGGGTTCACGAGAGGTCGTTCCTGCCTGACAAACTTACTGACGTTCTTTATTAAAGCATTTGAGGCAGTAGACAGTGATAAAGAATACAATTTTCTTTATTTGGATTTCAATAAAGCCCTCAATTTAGTACCTCATAAAAAACTCAAGAAAAGTGGCAGCTCATGGTATAAGAGGTAATGTTCTAGCATGGATAGAGGCATGGCATACCAATAGAAAGCAGACAGTTTCCAGTAATTTGGTAAAATCAAAATGTTAACTAGTCACTAGTGGCGTTCCACACGGATCATTTTTAGATCCAGTGTTGCTCAAAAATTACATTAATGATCTTGAAGAAGGAATTAAAATTGAAATGAGCAAATATGCTGATGATACAAAATTTTACCGAATAAATGATTCAGATAAGGATAACAATGAACTCCAATAGGATTTGGAAACATTAATATCTTGGTCTGAAAAGTGGCAGATAAAGTTCAATGTGGACAAGTACAAAGTACTAGTAGTTGGGAAAGAAAATAACCCTGGAAGTTATAAACTAGGTGAAGTAAAGCTTGATCATCCAGTACGTGAAAAGGGCTTGGGAGTCATGGTATAAAGAAATCTGAAACCAAGACAACAGTGCCTAAGTTTTCACAATAAAGCTAACAGATTACTTGGATTTATTTCAAAAAGTATAAATAACAGGCGTCCAAAAAGATGTACATGAATGGTATACAGTACCGACAAAATTAAAATTAGACACATGTGCAGCATCTGGGTATCTTTATTGTAGACGTTTCGCCATCCAGTGGCTTTATCAATACAAATTCAAGAACATAATTGGAAGACAGATGAACAATATACTAAAGATGTGGAAATCAGTCCCTCAACCTTGGACTTAGTGTGGAGAGCACCGTAGTCGTCAAGAATCTGGAGTACAGGTATGTATTAATAATAATAATAATAATAATAATAATAATAATAATAATAATAATAATAATAATAATAATAATAATAATAATAATAATAATAATATCTCGATTTACTACAAGTACATGTACGAGGTATACACACAATAGTTGACATCAATGGCATACTACTATATAGAAAACCGCTTGTTATGCTGAACATTTCGGACAAATTAGGTCAGTTTTGTCCCAGGATGCGACCCACACCAGTCCACTAACACCTAGGTACCCATTTTACACTGATGGGTGAACAGGGACAACAGGTGTCTTATGGAAACACTTCCCTAATGTTTTACAGCCATACATAAGAACATAAGAAAGAAGGAACACTGCAACAGGCCTACTGACCCATGCGGAGCAGGTCCATGTCCCCCCCGGATTAGCCCAATGACCCACCCCCCGGATGAGCCCAGTGACCCACCCAGTCTGGTCACCTCCACTCAAGGATGGAGCACAGCACCAGAACCAGCAGCACAAGCTAGTCAGGTCCAACTCACACCCACCCACACCCACTCATGTATTTATTTAACCTATTTTTAAAACTACACAACGTTTTAGCTTGAATAACTGTACTCGGGAGTTTGTTCCACTCATCCACAACTCTATTACCAAACCAGTGCTTTCCTATATCCTTCCTGAATCTGAATTTTTCCAACTTGAAACCATTGCTGCGAGTCCTGTCTTGGCTGGAAATTTTCAGCACGCTATTTACATCCCCCTTATTTATTCCTGTTTTCCATTTATACACCTCGATCATATCCCCCCTAATTTTACGCCTTTCGAGAGAGTGCAGATTCAGGGCCCTCAGTCTATCATCATAGGGAAGATTTCTGATGCATAGGATCATCTTTGTCATCCTCATCTGTACGTTTTCCAGAGCATTTATATCCATTCTGTAATACGGTGACCAGAACTGAGCAGCATAGTCTAAATGAGGCCTAACCAAGGATATATAGAGTTGAAGAACAACCTGAGGACTTCTTGCGAACACTAATACACTGTTGTCTTGGTTTTAGATTACTGCTAACCAGAACTCCTAAATCTTTTTCACAATCAGTAGTATTAAGATCTACATTATTTAGTTTATATGTGGTATGGTTATTTAATTGTCCAACATTTAGAACTTTGCATTTGTCAATATTAAACTGCATCTGCCACTTCTCCGACCATTGCATCAGCCTATTCAAATTATCTTGGAGTGTTCTAGTGTCCTCATTAGAATGAATTGGACGGCCTATTTTGGTGTCATCAGCAAATTTGCTTATGTCGCTATTTATTCACTCTTCTATGTCGTTTATGTAAATTGTGAACAACAACGGGCCCAACACTGACCCCTGAGGAACACCGCTTGTGACGTGCCCCCATTCTAATTTCTCCCCATTTATGCAAACTCTCTGCTGTCTATTTGGCAGCCATGCCTAAACCCAGGAAAAAATTTCTCCTCTTGTCCCGTGTGCAGTAAGTTTCCTCAATAGCCTCTGGTGTGGAACTCTATCGAAAACCTTTATGATGTCCCTATACTCAATATCATATTCATTACCATGATCTACCTCCTCAAACACCTTGGTGAAAAAGTTAGTTAATTCGTAAGACACGAACGCCCCTTCCTAAAACCGTGTTGAGATTCATTAATCAATCTGTGCCTGTCAAGATGGCTACGAAATGCTTCGGCAATCATTGATTCCATAAATTTTCCCACTATGGAGGTAAGGCTTATTGGTCTATAGTTCGAAGCCAAGGACCTGTCACCTGCCTTGTAAATAGGTATTACATTAGCCATTTTCCACTTATCAGGCAATATGCCAGTTTGTAGTGATATGTTAAAAGTATTAGCCAAAAGTATGCTAAGTTCCTCTTTATATTACTTTAACACCCTTGCAAACAGTTCATCAGCTCCTGGGGATTTGTTAGGTTTTAGTTTCTGTTTGTCTGAGGACCATGTCACTAGTTACCACAATCATACATAGACTATTATACTGTTCTACACAATCTATTATTTCAGGAATATCACTAGTATTTTCCTGGGTGAAAACTGAGAGGAAGTAGGTATTGAGAATTTCACACATATCCTTATCTCTGTCAACGAGCTGACCAGAGTTACTCTTAAGTGGGCCAATCTTGTCCCTAATCTTACTTCTGTATACCTGAAAGAACCCTTTTGGGTTAGTCTTTGAATCCCTTGCGACCTTAGCCTCATAATCCCTTTTCGCTTTTCTTTTTCTTTCTTTATTTCTCTCTTTAATTTAATGTATTGATTTCTTAACTGCCTATCCCCTCTTTTGATACGCCTATGTATGCCTCTCTTTTGACCAATGATATATTTTAATCTATTGTTCATCCATTTGGGATCATTTTTGTTAGATCTAATTTCCCTGCTCGGAACAAAAGTTGTCTGGGCAGCTTTAACTATGCTCTTAGAAACGTCATATTGGCAACCAAGATCATCTACCTGTGATCACTTTCTCCAAGCTCATCATTAACCTCAAGATTATTAATTAGTGAATCTTTGTTGGCAAGAACCAAGTCAAGCAGATTGTTTCCTCTAGTTGGTTCTGTCACAACCTGTTCTAAAAAACAATCCTGAACCTTATCAAGATAGTCACTAGACTCAAGATTTCCTGTCATATTGTTCCAGTCAGTTTGTCTAATGCTAAAATCTCCCATTATCACATTTTCATATCTAGATGCCTTTGAATTTCGTACCATAGCAGCTTACTGCTCTCCCTATCAAGGTTTTGGGGCCTATAAATCACACTAAAAATTAATTTGTCACGTCCCTCGAGAAACTGTAGCCAAACAATATCTGTGTTCGATGTTTCTAATCATATCTAAGGCAACAATTTAAATTTTCTCTGACTTACATCGCCACTCCACCACCTTTCCTGTTGACCCTATCAGTGTGGAATAGTTTATAACCCTGTATGTTGCATTCAGAACTCATTTCTCTATCTTTCAGGTTGAACCAGGTCTCTGTTATACCAATAATATCTATATTACCTACACTTGCAAGCAATCTTAGCTCATCTATCTTATTTCTTAGACTCCTACTATTTGTATAGTAAACCTTAAGGGAACTAGTCACTCGTTGCCCTCTACTATCTATCTTTGTTTGTTGATCAATTGATTTGTCATTACTAGCAACTTTATTTTGAATATTGTCTTTTAAACATATCCGTGAGGTATCCCAGCAATAACTGCTGTTTTTAACCCTAATGCTGCAGCCTGATTGTTTCCCACAAACACCCATACCTCTATAATCTATCAGTTTAAATTCCTAGACAAGTCATCAGTTACCCTCTCAATTGAATTGGCTAATGCAACCACTCCATCCCCAGAGAGATGAACCCCATCCCTTGCATACATATCACGTTTGTCAAAGAATAGGTACCAGTTATCAATGAATGGGATTGCAAGTTCCTTGCAGTACCTGTCTAGCCAGCAATTTATACCAATTGCCCTAGACATCCATTCATTGCCCACTCCTTTTCTAGGCAAGATGCTACATATGACTGGGATCCCTCCATTAGACCTAACTACTTCTTTGGCTAACCTGTATTATCCAGCAGCTCCTCTCTCCTGCTCTTCCCAATGTCATTACCACCAGCACTAAGACAGATAATGGGCTTGTTCCCATTACCTGACATAATATTATCTAACCAGCTAACTGTGTCACCAACACCATCTCCAGGAAGACACACTCTCTGTCTGACCTTTCTGTCTCTGTTACAAAATGCACGGTCCATATATCTTACCTGAGAATCTCCTACTATTAAAATCTTCTTACCTTGATTAGCAAGGGAATCAGTGGTACTTTCAACCTCACTAACCACTGAAGTACACTCGTCTTGGAGAACAGAGAATCGATTTCCTACCTTCACTTCTTCTCTATTAACTCTTCTCATCTTCCTTCTTCCTGAACTGTGAACCACTTGCCACTTAAAGCGACTGCCACTATCACTGCTGGTGACCATTTCCTCCTTACCAGCTAAATCCTTCTAACACTCTCTCCCAAACTCATCTATGCGAGGCTACAGCCTCCTATTTTCCTCCTGAAGAAGTAGAAACTCCTTCTTTAACACTTGAACCTGAGATTCTAAAACACTACAACATGACATGGTTCTTGGTAACAGCCCACGCTAACTCCCAAGAACTTAGGCAGGTATGACCGCAGGTGACCACTGACCTCAACGTACTGACCACTGACCTCAGCATACTCATACCGGAGGAGATTCAAACTCTGGACCTCAGTGTGTGAGCTGAGTGTGCTAGCGATCAAGCTATGTATGTATGTATAATGTTCGCTAAGACCGGGGTCCTGGCATGGGTCATCACCTTGCAATGACCCGTCTTTGGCCCCAGAAGGAAAAGGGTTCTGCAATGTTGCAATGTATGCTGCTCAAGAACTGTTCTGGACAGTTAATCTGGCGCATCTCATAAGCGACAACGCTGTCTGTAATATTAACATTGTATTATATACATGCACTCCTATCTGTGGACACTAGCGAGAAGGAGGATATGTCATCATCACGACCAATAGCTTGTCTGGGCAGTTGACTCTATGGTACACTAGTGTGGCCGCAGTCCACTCTGGGTCATCGGGAGTTGACATCTGTGCTAGTTGCCTGTTCAGTGTCTCAGTGACTTGGCACTCCAGGAGATACTGTGTTATGGGACACTGGACAATGTGCTGGCAGTGCTGGCACATCTCTACCATGTCTACCATCATCTTGGCTGCAAGAAATTCTAAACGAAGCTGATGGATGGCGGTACACAACTGTCTGGACCAGCTTCTATTATATGGAGGGAGTTTGCCCTGATTTGCTGCTCGACACCATTGTTGAGATGGGGTAACACCTGGGACCTCTCCCATAAGCTTCATTGCTCTTACGGCCACCAGTTTGGTCTGGCGTAGGCTGATGGGGACAGGAATCCCAACATGTGGATAATCTACGGCTTGTGGAGGAATTTTCTCCAGGATGGGGGGTATCAGCCCCCTTCAGCCCCTTTCAGCCCCTTTCAGCCCTGAGGGGCCACGCCCTCTCAGAAGGAGAAGCATCTTGTTTACTGCTACAGCAAGTAATTGATCCCAGATGCAGTACAAGTATGCGACGTGGTCAAGCGACCGAGGCTCCGTGCAAGACTCCAGTGTTGCAAAGTGTATTTTAATAAAAGACAGTCCATCTCTTTCCTTAGCAGGACAATTAAGGAAAATCCTGCTCCCACTTTATCACCATGGTAAAGATAGTGGATATTGTTGCCTTTGCTTAATTAAGACAGCAAGATTCAAGCGTTCTGCTTTGCTTCATGGAGGAAGTGGCAAGGAAGCAAAAGCACTAGGTCAGCTTTTCCCTTATGTGCTAGGGGCAGTGACGGTGAATGAGGCTGTGGCATCTTCAGATTTCTTTTGACTCTACTGAGAGTCACACTGACACCAGGATAACCAACAAAGAACACTGATCTGTGCATTAGTGTGAACAAGGTGTCTCAAAAAATACAATAAATATTTACAGAGAAGTGTGATCAGCTTCTTTAGTGATAAGATTGTGAACAATAAAGACAAGGAGGAATAACATCTTGTAGGAGTGAGGAAGAGCCAGTTGTGAGTGTGGGGGAAGTTCGTGAGGCAGTAGGTAAAATGAAAGGGGGTAAGGCAGCCGGGATTGATGGGATAAAGATAGAAATGTTAAAAGCAGGTGGGGATATAGTTTTGGAGTGGTTGGTGCAATTATTTAATAAATGTATGGAAGAGGGTAAGGTACCTAGGGATTGGCAGAGAGCATGCATAGTTCCTTTGTATAAAGGCAAAGGGGATAAAAGAGAGTGCAAAAATTATAGGGGGATAAGTCTGTTGAGTGTACCTGGTAAAGTGTATGGTAGAGTTATAATTGAAAGAATTAAGAGTAAGACGGAGAATAGGATAGCAGATGAACAAGGAGGCTTTAGGAAAGGTAGGGGGTGTGTGGACCAGGTGTTTACAGTGAAACATATAAGTGAACAGTATTTAGATAAGGCTAAAGAGGTCTTTGTGGCATTTATGGATTTGGAAAAGGCGTATGACAGGGTGGATAGGGGGGCAATGTGGCAGATGTTGCAAGTGTATGGTGTAGGAGGTAGGTTACTGAAAGCAGTGAAGAGTTTTTACGAGGATAGTGAGGCTCAAGTTAGAGTATGTAGGAAAGAAGGAAATTTTTTCCCAGTAAAAGTAGGCCTTAGACAAGGATGTGTGATGTCACCGTGGTTGTTTAATATATTTATAGATGGGGTTGTAAGAGAAGTAAATGCGAGGGTCTTGGCAAGAGGCGTGGAGTTAAAAGATAAAGAATCACACACAAAGTGGGAGTTGTCACAGCTGCTCTTTGCTGATGACACTGTGCTCTTGGGAGATTCTGAAGAGAAGTTGCAGAGATTGGTGGATGAATTTGGTAGGGTGTGCAAAAGAAGAAAATTAAAGGTGAATACAGGAAAGAGTAAGGTTATGAGGATAACAAAAAGATTAGGTGATGAAAGATTGAATATCAGATTGGAGGGAGAGAGTATGGAGGAGGTGAACGTATTCAGATATTTGGGAGTGGACGTGTCAGCGGATGGGTCTATGAAAGATGAGGTGAATCATAGAATTGATGAGGGAAAAAGAGTGAGTGGTGCACTTAGGAGTCTGTGGAGACAAAGAACTTTGTCCTTGGAGGCAAAGAGGGGAATGTATGAGAGTATAGTTTTACCAACGCTCTTATATGGGTGTGAAGCGTGGGTGATGAATGTTGCAGCGAGGAGAAGGCTGGAGGCAGTGGAGATGTCATGTCTGAGGGCAATGTGTGGTGTGAATATAATGCAGAGAATTCGTAGTTTGGAAGTTAGGAGGAGGTGCGGGATTACCAAAACTGTTGTCCAGAGGGCTGAGGAAGGGTTGTTGAGGTGGTTCGGACATGTAGAGAGAATGGAGCGAAACAGAATGACTTCAAGAGTGTATCAGTCTGTAGTGGAAGGAAGGCGGGGTAGGGGTCGGCCTAGGAAGGGTTGGAGGGAGGGGGTAAAGGAGGTTTTGTGTGCGAGGGGCTTGGACTTCCAGCAGGCATGCGTGAGCGTGTTTGATAGGAGTGAATGGAGACAAATGGTTTTTAATACTTGACGTGCTGTTGGAGTGTGAGCAAAGTAACATTTATGAAGGGATTCAGGGAAACCGGCAGGCCGGACTTGAGTCCTGGAGATGGGAAGTACAGTGCCTGCACTCTGAAGGAGGGGTGTTAATGTTGCAGTTTAAAAACTGTAGTGTAAAGCACCCTTCTGGCAAGACAGTGATGGAGTGAATGATGGTGAAAGTTTTTCTTTTTCGGGCCACCCTGCCTTGGTGGGAATCGGCCGGTGTGATAATAAAAAAAAAAAAGACAAATCTTGTGGAACATAGTGTACCAGTGTGCGTATTCCTGGACTATGGAAGACGTGGACATCCAAGGACACTTCAGCTTCTATCAAGTCTCCGATACCTGTCGAAGGCGTGAAGAACACCATAGCTCATGCTACAAGAGCAAGGTGGGTTACTTATTTCTTGTAGTATGGGGGACTGTGCAGTTCTCAAGTTGCAAGTAGTTTGAAATCAACCTATAGTCGGCAGTGAGGTGCGGACTTTTGAGTCTACACAAGTACGTAAGTCAGCCATAAGTGAATGAAATATGCTGACATAACACCCCATAGGGGTAATTTGTTGTTAAGAAGTGGAAGACAACAATTCAAGACCTCGTCTGCAGGGGCGGCTGTGTAGATGATTTGCTGACTTTTATCAGCTAAGTATTCACTATATTTAAACTATAAACTTAGCTGTTAAACCATTTCTTAACATTTTGGTCGTGCTAGAACCGGATAAAGGCCACATTGTGATCCTAATATGTTGTACTACAGTGTACAAATGACTCAATCACAGGTATTGGACAGCCAAAAGAAAACGGGCGCTCACCAAGCATTCACCCAAAGAAAATGGAAGCTGGCACCCATCATCCACTGCTCCAAAGCTCGAGAAACGCTGACTACAGCAGCAACCCAACTGATGTTCTGTTTGTCTGAGTGTATATACACATTGTGTTTATAATGTTTATAGACAGAGATTAGACAAGATTGTGTTAAAGTTTGTTTCTTATAGATATAACTGTTATATTATATTAAAGGAAACTATATATAAAAATTTAAACTTTCATATAAATTAACAGTGACATTTACATATGTGTAAGTAATATTCACGTGTGATTTACAGTTATACAGTGACATTTATAGTGTATAGTGAATGAAGTGTATAACATCGTTATTTACGATTAATCATCGTGGTCAGGCTGACACAGCAAACTCAAGCCATAAACACCAGCCATATGTACGGTGTACCCTTCATGGTCATTGACCCTGAGGTTAAGCTTAGTGGGCCAGTAGTGTCTGACTCGATTATTGCTGACTTAAGCATAACAAAAACTCAGCTGTTTATAGCAGTACAGTGTTTTTTAAACACTCTAAGTGCGGTGCTAGAATTTTCAGTATACCATTAAATGGCTTATTTGAAAACTCAGTTTCAATCTTTACAGACTAAGATTACACAATTAGAAAATCTAATTTCGGTCTATAAAGGATTAACTCAAGATACAAACATAGATTTTTATGATTTTGAGGTAAAATTTGAATTACTTACACAACGTCTGGAAATAATTAATTCAGACTATACACATTATGAAAAGAATTTTCTTGAGCCAGATCAATCTGAGGATGAAATTAAAAATGTTTTGGATACTTTTAGTAATCAACAATTAAGGTGGACAGGAGTACAGGCAATTTGCCGTAAAACTCTATCACAGAGACCTACTGTAACTAGTGGTCAAACACCTGTTACACCTGTAACAACAACAAGTGTCCCATTACCAAGCTTACCTACATTGTCATTACCTATTTTCCAAGGTCATAATTATGAAGAATTCATTAGTGGTTTTCAGTCTATAGTAAATTCACGAACTGACATAGATGAGATTGCTAAGTTCAATTATCTTAAACGTCTTGTGAAGGGAGAACCCTATGAACTGATTAAGTCATTTCCGGTGGTTAAAGGCAATTATCAAATAGCCTTACGTGTCTTTGCAGACAATTACTTTAATGCTGACAAGGCCAGAGTTAGACATGCAGTCTTAATATCAAGCTTGAAGCCACCCAAACATTGTTTTTCAGACTTACAGGCATTTAGAATCACATTAGACAATAGTCTCAGATCTCTAGGTGCTAAATATGACTTAAGACAATGTTATTGGTTTATCAGTGGTATTGTACAAGATAAGTTGTCACGATTAAATATTATGTTCAATAAACGCTGTTTCACTTGTGAAGAAATTAGCAATGGTTTACAAACAATAGTTTCATGCATGCAAGCAAAGAGACAAGATGAAAAATCCACAAATCCCGTGGATAACAAACCTTCAGCTCAGTATAAAAAGAGTATACCTACTCCCACTAAACCACATAATGGGAAATCCCATATAGGCATTTATCAAGCTGTGAATACAACTGACAGTAAACAGACTGTCATACATAAACGTGCTCCAAAATGTGTACTTTGTGATGGAACACATTGGACACAGTATTCTAGTCAATACACATCAATGGAGGCACGTAAACAACGTGTTCATCAGCTGAAAAGGTGCATCAAGTGTTTAGGTGAACACAAGGGAGGAAAATGCTCACTGAATAAGTGTTTTAAATGCAAGGTTATGCATCATACACCATTATGCTCAAATACTTTTGCTGAACAGCAGAAGACTTCCACAGAATCAGGAAGTAAACCATCAACAACATTAAATGTGAGAGATAAGTTTAAAGCAACTGCTCTCCCGATAGCTCGAGTTGAGTTATCTAATAAATTACACAAAACCAATGTGATTACATTATTTGATCAAGGCTCACAAAGGTCCTTCATAGGAAGAACAGTGTTGCAGAAACTGAATAAACAACCCTATGCCAAAGTACAGTTAGATATAGCTGTTTTTTTCCACAATTCTGGTAAACAGACGTATGACCTAGCCAGAATCACTGTTGGTCTAGGAAACAGGAAAAAGACAGTAGAAGCTGTGGTAGTAGATGATTTGCCTAAGACTGCGCAGATCCAGGGATTAAAAGAAACAGTTGCAGCACTGAAAGCAGCTAAGGTCAAGTTAGCCTGTCCTGACATACAGACGGACAAAATTAGTCCAATTGATTTAATCTTTGAAAGTGATTATTATCACTGTTTTGTGCAAAATATAGTAAGTAAACATGGTGTTCACTCGCTGAAAACAGCAGGAGGCCACATGATATGTGGCCCCATTCCCTCTCAAAGTGGGAAAGAAGCTGATTTTGATTCAGTGGAAAGTGTACTAGTTACGAGAATAACCACTGATCATGTACCACAGCAAAAATTATCATTACTGGAAGAAATGAATGAACCAGTTGATAAGTTGTGGGATTCAGATGCGATAGGTATTGATGTAAATAAACCAAGCCCACAAGAGTCTCAGACTTATAACCAATATTTGGACACTGTCAAATATAAAGATGGACAGTATTGGGTTAGGTTACCATGGAAATTAAATCCACCACATCTGCCTAGCAATTATCGTATGGCTTTCGGACAAATGAAAGCACAAATACATGAGCTCAGGAAGAATCCAGAGCTACTGACTGTCTATGATAATATCATACAAGAACAGTTGGACAATAAGTTCATTGAGGAAGTAGTCGAAGATAAGTTGAAGAAAGAAGCTCATTATCTCCCGCATCATAGTAGCCAGAAAAGATTCTGAAACCACTCCACTACGTGTTGTATATAATTGCAGCGCACGTGCAAATAAAGATATAGCAAGTCTTAATGATTGTCTGATGACGGGACCCTCACTAACTGAGAAGCTTGGAGACGTGCTTATTAAATTTAGCACAAACCCATATGCTTACACGGCTGATTTTTCCAAAGATTTCTTAAGAGTAGGACTGCCAGAAATAGATAGAGATTATACTCGATTCTTGTGGCCTGAAAATCCACATGATCCTCAAAGTCCTGTGAAAACTTATCATTTCAAATCAGTATTATTTGGTGCAACATCCTCTCCATTCTTTTTAGAAGCTACTCTAAATACACATTTTAAGAAATCTGAAAGTCCCTTCAAAGAAATCTTAAAGAAAAGTTTCTATGTGGACAATCTTCAAGGTACTGTGAATAAAGAGGAGGATTTGAAATCCTTTTTCAGAGAAGCTAACAAGGAAATGAAAGAAGCAAATATGCCTCTAAGGATGTGGAACACTAATTCAAAGCAATTAAGGGAACTTATCAAAGAAGATTTCCCTGAAACTGAAATTCCTGATTGCAACAATATGCTGGGACTTAATTGGAACACACAGGAAGATACTTTTAGCCTCAAAAGGATAAACAATAAATCATGCAGTCCACTCACCAAACGTAGTTTACTGTCAGAGGTATCACAATGTTTTGATCCTATAGGACTCGTCTTACCAATTACCATAAAAGGTAAAATGCTTGTGCAAGATGCATGGAAACTCAAAATTGGATGGGATGAGAACTTGCCTCTAGAAATAAGTCAAGCATGGGATGAAATATCCAGGGAGTTTGAACAACTTCATCAAATTAAATTTCTCAGACAAATAGGTCAAGAGGGAAACAAGTACACATTACATGTGTTCTGTGATGCGTCAACCAGAGGCTATGGCGCTGTAGCTTACATGAGTAATGCTGAAGGAAGTACACTAATTACTTCAAAGGCCAGGGTAGCACCCTGGAAGGTCAGAACTGTACCACAATTGGAACTGACAGCACTCTATGTAGGTACAAAATTAGCTGTCTATCTCAACAAAGTACTTGATCATCTCACTATTGAGAAAACCGTGATCTGGAGTGATAATGAAGCAGTTCTCCAGTGGTTAAGAAATAATAAGAGTAAGTTGGTCTATGTACAGAACAGAGTAGCAGAAATAAAAGAGATACAGAGAGATTATCTCTTTCGTCACGTCTCTACCCAAGAGAATCCGGCTGACATGACACGTGGTGTACAACTCAAGAAATTTGTGGATAATAAATTATGGCTCCACGGACCGAACTGACTCTCTAATGAAAATAACTGGCCTCAGCAAAAAACTCACATTATGCCAGAAGAAACAGTTTGCTTGAGCACAGCAGAAATAACTTGTGTAAATACTGCAGACACAACAGAAATAGTCATTGATGGATCTAAATACTCATCTTTGGGTAAACTCTTAAGAGTTACAGCTCTTGTCTTTAAATTCATTAAAGGAATAAAACCTGATTATGAATATCTTGAACCCATTAAATACTGGGTGAAACTAATACAGAAAGATGTTTTCTCTACAGAATATAAATTTCTAGAAACACAAGATAAATCCCCAAAGAAACCTGTCATGATTAATTCTTTAGGACTTTATCTCGACTCAGAAAAGATTATAAGATGTCGAGGATGAATTCATAATTCTTCACTACATATAGAAGCCATACATCCAATATTGATCCCCAAGAATCATTGGCTAACAAAACTGATTGTGCAAAACGCCCACAGTAACGTGTTACATGGTGGGGTAGCTGACACACTTTGTCGTACACGACAATCCTACTAGATACTTGTCGTCACTATGATATGCGAGTATGTCAGTGTCCATGTCCACCTCCATATCCCTCTGAAATAGTTTGTCATATCACTCCGTTTAAGGTGACAGGTGTAGATTACACTGGACCAATAATTTTAACCAAAACATTTGACAAAATTCCCATCAAGGTTTGTTCACTTGTGCTACAACTAGAGCAGTACATCTAGAAGTAGCCACTGACATGTCTGCTGAAACCTTCACCAAATTATACAGAAGGTTTGCAGCCAGAAGGGCATGTCCCAGACTGATGATTTCAGATAATGCAACTAACTTTGTTGCTGGTGCTGCTTATATAAGCAAGATCTTTGATCAACCAGAAGTACAACAGATGCTGAATCAACGCAGTTGTCGTTGGAGATACATTCCTCCTAAATCTCCATGGCACGGTGGATTTTATGAAAGAATGATCGGCATTTTAAAACGTTGTTTAAGGAAGACTCTTCATCGTCAGAGAATCGACTTAGAATTCTGTACAGTTGTGACTGAAATAGAAAATAGAGTCAACAACAGACCTCTAACTTATGTTACCGATGATCTAGACAATTTAGAAGTGTTAAGTCCATCTCATTTACTCCATGGAAGAAGGCTCGAACCTGTTCCTCCCATGAATGATAAAGAAATTATAGAGGATGCGACTTATTTCGAACCTGAGCAACTCAGACGTAAATTCAAACACCTTAATAAAGTGATTGAACGTTGGGAGAAAATTTGGCGAGAAGACTATCTCACCTCATTGAGAGAACACTTCTATGGAGCTGGTGTTCCTGAAAATCATAAGTCCTTAATTAAGAACTGGTGATATAGTGATTATTAGCAATGATGGTCCGAGGTCCCAATGGCCACTTGGAAAAATTGTGACCATATATCCTGATGCAAATGGAATCATCAGGACAGTTGATGTTTTAAGCAAAGGTGTAGTGAATAAGCGGACAACAAACTATTACTGTTAGAATTACACAGTGTTGAAAATAAAATTAGTGATTCTCCAGAAACCACACAGACTAAAGCTGTTCAGAAAAGACAAGCAGCAGTGGTGGCGAGTGAGAAAATTAAATTAATGTTAAGTGATGAATAGTTCACCTGCAGCGAACCTCCGCCGCCCCCCAGTGTGGAGAAATTTTGTCCAGGAGGGGGGTATCAGCCCCCTTCAGCCCATTTCAACCCTTTTCAGCCCTAAGGAGCCCAGCCCTCTCAGAAGGGGCAAGCATCTTCTTTATTGTTACAGCAAATAATTGATCCCAGACAAAGTACCAGTATGCGACGTGGTCAAGCGACCGAGGCTCCGTGCAAGACTCCAGTGTTGCACGGAGCAGGGCAATTAAGGAAAATCCTGCTCCTACTTTATCACCATGGTAAAGATAGTGGATATTGTTGTCTATGCTTATGACAGCAAGATTCAAGCGTTCTGGCTGGCTTAATGGAGGAAGTGGCAAGGAAGCAAAAGTACTAGGTCGGCTTTTCCTTTATGTGCCAGGCTGTGGCATCTTCAGATTACTTTTGACTCTACCAAGAGTTTCACTGACGCCAGGATAACCAACAAAGAACACTGATCTCTGCGTTAGTGTGAACAAAGTGTCTCACAAAGCACAATAAACACTTACAGAGAAGTGTGATCAGCTTCTTTAGTGATAACATTGTGAACAATAAAGACAAATCTTGTGGAACATAGTGTACCAGTGTGTGTATTCCTAGACTATGGAAGACGTGGACATCCAAGGACACTTCAGCTTCTATCCAGTCACCGATACCTGTCGAAGGTGTGAAGAACACCATAGCTCACGCTACAAGAGCAAGGTAGGTTACTTATTTCTTGTAGTACAGGGGACTGCTCAGTTCTTGTGTCGCAAGGAGTTTGTAATCAACCTATAGTCGGCAGTGAGGTGCCGACTTTTGAGTCCACGCAAGTACGTAAGTCAGCCATAAGTGAATGAAATATGCTGACATAACACCCCCTAGAGGTAATTTATTGTTTACATAATATAATCTTTTTCAGCCCGTTAAGAAGTGGAAGACATCAATTCAAGACCTCGTCTGGAGGGGCGTCTGTGTAGACGATTTGCTGTCTTTTATCAGCTAAGTATTCACTATATTTAAACTATAACTTAGCTGTTAAACCATCATCATGAGGCGTCATCTGCCGCCTCATTTTCCCGGATGCCAGTATGGCTGGGGATCCAGTTCAATGTAGTTCTGTTACTCTGAACCTCCAAGGCTGTCATTATGCTCAGAATCGATGTGATAAGGTGAACAGTGTCCTGTGGTTGTGGATAGGAGAGGGCACTGGTTGCATATGTGGAGTCAACATATATGTCAGGTTGAAGCCGATGTCATAGTGCAGTGACAATGCCTGCTGAATCGCCACCAGCTCAGCTTGAAGGATCGTGCAGTGGTCAGGGAGTCGCTACCCTTGTGTATGACCATTGTGGCACCCAGATCCAGTCGATGTTTGCATCATGCAGCTACCTGTCTCTAAGTGTCTCTGTAGTCAAGACACCCTCAGCAATCATGCTGAGACAAGCATGGCACTGACAGAGGGATGCATATGTGCAGTATATTTCACAGATGGTTCTGTAGACCTTGACATCTGGCATGTACCACAATGGAGCACAGGCAAGAAGGCTGGCGCTTATATACTTGCGTCAAGTGGAAACGGATGGATAGCAGATGAGGGCATTGTGATTGACTGGCGGGATATCCCAGTGGAAGTAGGTCATACCCAAGGGACGGTTTAGTAGTGAAAAAGGTTGTGGAGATTTCCTTTGAACCAAGTTTCTATGATATTGCAGTGTCTGACAAGTTGTACATGAATGGTATACAATACCGAGAAGATGAAAATTAGACGATGTAATCAATGCTTTACCCATGAAAACGTTGTTGGATTTGAGAGGGACGTGACCTCTCAATGAAAACATTCTTCTATTGTGTACAGTATGTAAGACTCCATACTGTAGGTTTATCTTCACACTGTTTCAGACTATGGAACAAGACTCTTCTCCAGGTTGAGGGACTAACCTCTTCAAAGCTACGTCTTCAAGGGTCATGAACACATTACATCGTCTTAACATCTCGACCGCTTCTCCCAACTTTTCTGTAGTCGACTGAAGAAGCCTATTGAAACTACTTAAGGTTTTAGCTTTAATAACCCTACTAGGCAGACTGTTCCACTCATCAACTACCCTATTTCCAAATCAATAATTTCCTATATCCTTTCTAAATCTAAGCTTGTCTAATTTCAATCCATTATTGTGTTATCCTCTTTATTAATATCTATCTTCCACTTATACATCTCGATCATGTCTCCCCACATTCTTCGTCTTATTGGTGAATGTAGTTTAAGGGATTTCAATCTTTCTGCATAAGGAAGATTTCTAATGATATGTATTATTTTTTTCATTTTTCGCTGATCATTTTCCAATAAATATATATCCATTCTATAATATGGAGACCAGCTTCATAGGTGACGCCATGCTTATGATGTATAAAGCTGTAGTATAACCTCTAGACTTCTCTTATTTACACTTCTTGATATACAGCACATCCCAGTAATACGTTTGCCTTATTGTGTACGAAAATGCATTGCTGTCTAGGTTTAAGATTGCTACTGACCATAACCTCCAAGTACTTTTCACAATATGTATGGCTAAATTGTACATTATTAAGCTTATAAGTGCTAGGGTTATGGACATTCCCGAGCTTCAGAATTTTGCATTTATCTATATTAAACTGCATCTGTACTTCCAGCAGGCATGCATGAGCGTATTTGATAGGAGTGAATGGAGACAAATGATTTTTAATACTTGACGCGCTGTTGGAGTGTGAGCAAAGTAACATTTATGAAGGGGTTCAGGGAAACCGGCAGGCCGGACTTGAGTCCTGGAGATGGGAAGTACAGTGCCTGCACTCTGAAGGAGGGGTGTTAATGTTGCAGTTTAAAAACTGTAGTGTAAAGCACCCTTCTGGCAAGACAGTGATGGAGTGAATGATGGTGAAAGTTTTTCTTTTTCGGGCCATCCTGCCTTGGTGGGAATCGGCCAGTGTGATAATATAAAATAAATAAACTGCATCTGCTACTTTTCTGGCTATGAACTGAATTTATCTAAATCTTACTGAAGTTCCATGACATTTCAATCACTTGTCTATTTTCGCGTCATCAGTGAATTTGTTCATATCACTAGTAATTCCCTCGTTAAGGTCATTGATATTATTATTATTATAATAAAAATGAAGCGCTAAACCACAAGGGCTATACAGCGCTGCAAGGCAAGAAGGAAGCGAGGGTATCAGGTGGCAAAAGTGAGATGGATGAGTAATAGGTTACGGAGAACAGCGGGGCAGTGGATGGTGAAAGGGTAGAGGGCAGCAAGAGATTGAGGTAGAAAGGGCTGAGGGGAGTGTGAAAGGTATCATCATCAGAGTTTGTGGAGTAAATCAGTCTTTGTCAAGAAGTCAATGAGAGAGTCAGGATTAAAGGAGGGTCCATCAGCAAGAAGGGAAGGTAAAGAGAGAGTAGTAGAGCGGAGATTACGTTGGAGGTAAATTCTGCGTGCTCGTTGATAGAGAGGGCAGTCTAACAGAATGTGGCTAATCGATACTGGAACTTGACACTTCTCACAGAGAGGAACAGGGTGCCTCTCCATGAGATACCCATAAGTAAGACGAGTGTGGCCGATGCGAAGGCGGTAGAGAGTGGTCTCCCAACCTCAGCACTGATGACAAGAAGACGGTCAGTAGTTTAATAGAATGAAGTTTATTACCGAGCAGAGTTGATCAACGTTGTTGCCAACGGGTGTGAAGGTGGGTAGCTATTACAGCAAAATAGTCCAGAAATGGAACACCTCTATATGAAACTGGTAGGTTATGTACTGCTGGCCGAGCAGCAGTGTCTGCCTGTTCATTGCCCTGTACGTCAACATGACCAGGGACCCAACAAAAAACAATATCTTTATGCCTGGTAGAGATACGGCATAGCCAAAGTTGAATACGGAGAACTAGGGGGTGAGGTGTATCAAATTTCCGTATAGCCTGTAGAGCACTAAGGAAGTCTGAGACAACCACAAATGATGACATAGGCATAGATGCGATACGAATAAGCGCTGCAAGAATGTCATACAATTCAGCAGTAAAGATACTAGCCAAAGATAGTAAATGCCCTCGTACGACGCTGTCCGGAAACACTTCAGCGAATCCTATGCCGTCAGAAGACTTAGAGCCATCTGTGTACACAGCGATGGCATGAGAATGAGAGTGGAAGTGGTCAAGGAAAAGAGAGCGGGAAGCGACCGTAGACAGTTGGGCTTTCGAGCAAGGGAGTGAGAAAGAACAGACCCGAACAGCTGGAACTTTCCAGGGGGGTAGGGAAAAGTGAGATGCTACATGAACATATAAGGTCATTGCTAAATATTATAAACAACAATTTGCTTAAAACTGATCCCTGTGGAACACCATTTGTTACAGATCCCCACACAGATTTGATCCCATTTATACACACTCTCTGCTTTCTGTGCGTGAGCCATGACTCTATCGATGGCAGCACTGTTTTCTCCAATGCCATGAGCTGCCACTTTCTTTAACAGTCTTTGGTGTGGGAATTACTAGCGAAATGAGCAAATTCCCCGATGACACAAAGACAGGTAGGATAATTGATTCAAATGTAGATATCAGGGAACTTCAGGAGGATTTAGACAAACTCAATACCTGGTCAGAAAAGTGGCAGATAGAGTTCAGTGCAGATAAATGCAAGGTTCTGAAGCCATAAAGATAGCGAGAAGGACTTGGGGGTTATGGTAAGCAGTAACCGTAAGCAAAGACAGCAATGCCTAAGCGTACGTAATAAGGCCGGGATTGAACCCGCGGTCATAGAGTCTCAAAACTCAGTCAGTAAGGCAAACAAATTACTGGGATTTATATCATGAAGTGTAAGCAACAGAAGTTCAGCGGTTATGAAAATAAATGGTATAAAATACCGACACATATGCAGTATAATGTGATCCTTTATTGACAACGTTTCGCCCACACAGTGGGCTTTTTCAAGTCACAAACAGATCTACCTGGGGTGGACGGTACGAGAGTATTTATAGTCACTTTCAGAATGTTGGGGTCAGGTGGAGAATACTGCATCTGATGATTTACCGAGTCTAAAATCTTTGGTAGCTTGGAAGAGAGATTGGATAAGTATATGAGAAGACCTGCAATGTTCCTCCATTCTTTTGTTCTTACGTGGGATAGCGATGAAGAAGTTTCTTGGCAAGTGGTTCAGCTATGTTATAGAAGCCGTTGTTCTGGTTGAAGTTGTTGGATATGCAGATAAGTGATGATTCCAGGATTCTTCGGTATTGAATGTTGTCTTCTCTGGCGACAAGTCTTGAGTTTCTGCAGTTTATTAAATGGTTGTGTGAATTTCGGTGTTGTACACAGGCATTCCTTGGGTCGTCAAACCTTCTTGCGTATTGGTGTTCTGCAAAACGTGTTTGGAGGTTTCTTAATGTTTCGGCCACGTATAATTTGCTGCAGTCATTACAAGGGATTATGTATACCCCTGCAGAGGATGGAAGCTTGTCCAGTCTATTACTGGTAATATCCTTGATGGTCGTGGTTGTGGAGGTAGATACTTGGAATGAGGTATTGGAAAAGATGTTGGAAACGTGTTTGGCAATGGAGTTAGTGGGTAGGACTATGTACCTCTTCTCGGCAGTGTCTTCTCTGGGTGTGTTGAAGATGTTTAATGCCCGTCGTCTGCAGTCTCTGATGAAGTGACGAGGATAGTGGAGTTTAGAAAATACTTGTTCAATCATAGTGCCATTCTTGTAGGGTTGGGTGGTCCTGTGGTTTAAAGCGTCATGTGGTTCTCGCTTACCATGAGGCAGGCCAGTACAACTTGGGTCAATACCACTCGTCCTCGGTTACAATAATATATATATGCTGCTCGCGAGGCTAGTACACCAAACAGGGATGAGAATGAAATTAGCTTAGAAGCTCCCACTCCTCTGTATGCCCTCGGATGGTGGCCCAACAGCTTGCTCTGCTGGTTTCGCCATTCTTGTAGGGTTGGGTGGTCCGCTTACCATGATGCAGGCCAGTTCAGTATGGGTTCGAATCCTTGGCAAAAGTGCAGTGTTGTTATATATATATATATATATATATATATATATATATATATATATATATATATATATATATATATATATATATATATATATATATATATATATATATATATATATATATATATATATATATTTATATTTATTTATTTATTTATTTATTTATTATCACACTGGCCGATTCCCACCAAGGCAGGGTGGCCCGAAAAAGAAAAACTTTCAAAATCATTCACTCCACCACTGTCTTGCCAGAAGGGTGCTTTACACTACAGTTTTTAAACTGCAACATTAACACCCCTCCTTCAGAGTGCAGGCACTGTACTTCCCATTTCCAGGACTCAAGTCCCGCCTGCCGGTTTCCCTGAATCCCTTCATAAATGTTACTTTGCTCACACTCCAACAGCACGTCAAGTATTAAAAACCATTTGTCTCCATTCACTCCTATCAAACACGCTCACGCATGCCTGCTGGAAGTCCAAGCCCCTCGCACACAAAACCTCCTTTACCCCCTCCCTCCAACCTTTCCTAGGCCGACCCCTACCCCGCCTTCCTTCCACTACAGACTGATACACTCTTGAAGTCATTCTGTTTCGCTCCATTCTCTCTACATGTTCGAACCACCTCAACAACCCTTCCTCAGCCCTCTGGAAAACAGTTTTGGTAATCCCGCACCTCCTCCTAACTTCCAAACTACGAATTCTCTGCATTTTATTCACACCACACATTGCCCTCAGACATGACATCTCCACTGCCTCCAGCCTTCTCCTCGCTGCAACATTCATCACCCACGCTTCACACCCATATAAGAGAGTTGGTAAAACTATACTCTCATACATTCCCCTCTTTGCCTCCAAGGACAAAGTTCTTTGTCTCCACAGACTCCTAAGTGCACCACTCACTCTTTTTCCCTCATCAATTCTATGATTCACCTCATCTTTCATAGACCCATCCGCTGACACGTCCACTCCCAAATATCTGAATACGTTCACCTCCTCCATACTCTCTCCCTCCAATCTGATATCCAATCTTTCATCACCTAATCTTTTTGTTATCCTCATAACCTTACTCTTTCCTGTATTCACCTTTAATTTTCTTCTTTTGCACACCCTACCAAATTCATCCACCAATCTCTGCAACTTCTCTTCAGAATCTCCCAAGAGCACAGTGTCATCAGCAAAGAGCAGCTGTGACAACTCCCACTTTGTGTGTGATTCTTTATCTTTTAACTCCACGCCTCTTGCCAAGACCCTCGCATTTACTTCTCTTACAACCCCATCTATAAATATATTAAACAACCACTGTGACATCACACATCCTTGTCTAAGGCCTACTTTTACTGGGAAAAAATTTCCCTCTTTCCTACATACTCTAACTTGAGCCTCACTATCCTCATAAAAACTCTTCACTGCTTTCAGTAACCTACCTCCTACACCATACACTTGCAACATCTGGCACATTGCCCCCCTATCCACCCTGTCATACGCCTTTTCCAAATCCATAAATGCCACAAAGACCTCTTTAGCCTTATCTAAATACTGTTCACTTATATGTTTCACTGTAAACACCTGGTCCACACACCCCATACCTTTCCTAAAGCCTCCTTGTTCATCTGCTATCCTATTCTCCGTCTTACTCTTAATTCTTTCAATTATAACTCTACCATACACTTTACCAGGTATACTCAACAGACTTATCCCCATATAATTTTTGCACTCTCTTTTATCCCCTTTGCCCTTATACAAAGGAACTATGCATGCTCTCTGCCAATCCCTAGGTACCTTACACTCTTCCATACATTTATTAAATAATTGCACCAACCACTCCAAAACTATATCCCCACCTGCTTTTAACATTTCTATCTTTATCCCATCAATCCCGGCTGCCTTACCCCCTTTCATTTTACCTACTGCCTCACGAACTTCCCCCACACTCACAACTGGCTCTTCCTCACTCCTACAAGATGTTATTCCTACTTGCCCTATACACGAAATCACAGCTTCCCTATCTTCATCAACATTTAACAATTCCTGAAAATATTCCCTCCATCTTCCCAATACCTCTAACTCTCCATTTAATAACTCTCCTCTCCTATTTTTAACTGACAAATCCATTTGTTCTCTAGGCTTTCTTAACTTGTTAATCTCACTCCAAAACTTTTTCTTATTTTCAACAAAATTTGTTGATAACATCTCACCCACTCTCTCATTTGCTCTCTTTTTACATTGCTTCACTTCTCTCTTAACCTCTCTCTTTTTCTCCATATACTCTTCCCTCCTTGCATCACTTCTACTTTGTAAAAACTTCTCATATGCTAACTTTTTCTCCCTTACTACTCTCTTTACATCATCATTCCACCAATCGCTCCTCTTCCCTCCTGCACCCACTTTCCTGTAACCACAAACTTCTGCTGAACACTCTAACACTACATTTTTAAACCTACCCCATACCTCTTCGACCCCATTGCCTATGCTCTCATTAGCCCATCTATCCTCCAATAGCTGTTTATATCTTACCCTAACTGCCTCCTCTTTTAGTTTATAAACCTTCACCTCTCTCTTCCCTGATGCTTCTATTCTCCTTGTATCCCATCTACCTTTTACTCTCAGTGTAGCTACAACTAGAAAGTGATCTGATATATCTGTGGCCTCTCTATAAACATGTACATCCTGAAGTCTACTCAACAGTCTTTTATCTACCAATACATAATCCAACAAACTACTGTCATTTCGGCCTACATCATATCTTGTATACTTATTTATCCTCTTTTTCTTAAAATATGTATTACCTATAACTAAACCCCTTTCTATACAAAGTTCAATCAAAGGGCTCCCATTACCATTTACACCTGGCACCCCAAACTTACCTACCACACCCTCTCTAAAAGTTTCTCCTACTTTAGCATTCAGGTCCCCTACCACAATTACTCTCTCACTTGGTTCAAAGGCTCCTATACATTCACTTAACATCTCCCAAAATCTCTCTCTCTCCTCTGCATTCGTCTTTTCTCCAGGTGCATACACGCTTATTATGACCCACTTCTCGCATCCAACCTTTTCTTTAATCCACATAATTCTTGAATTTACGCATTCATATTCTCTTTTCTCCTTCCATAACTGATCATTTAACATTACTGCTACCCCTCCCTTTGCTCTAACTCTCTCAGATACTCCAGATTTAATCCCATTTATTTCCCCCCACTGAAACTCTCCTACCCCCTTCAGCTTTGTTTCGCTTAGGGCCAGGACATCCAACTTCTTTTCATTCATAACATCAGCAGTCATCTGTTTCTTGTCATCTGCACTACATCCACGCACATTTAAGCATCCCAGTTTTATAAAGTTTTTCTTCTTCTCTTTTTTAGTAAATGTCTACAGGAGAAGGGATTACTAGCCCATTGCTCCCGGCATTTTCGTCGCCTCATACGACACGCATGGCTTACGGAGGAAAGATTCTTTTCCACTTCCCCATGCACAAAAGAAGAAATAAAGAAGAACAAGAGCTATTTAGAAAAAGGAGAAAAACCTAGATGTATGTATATATATATGCATGTGCGTGTCTGTGAAGTGTGACCAAAGTGTAAGTAGGAGTAGCAAGATATCCCTGTTATCTAGCGTGTTTATGAGACAGAAAAAGAAACCAGCAATCCTACCATCATGCAAAACAGTTACAGGTTTTTGTTTCACAGTCATCTGGCAGGACGGTAGTACTTCCCTGGGTGGTTGCTGTCTACCAACCTACTACCTATATATATATATATATATATTATTTATATATATATATATATATTATATATATATATATATATATATTTATACACTGATCTCTGTCCTTGAAACATGTTAAGCAGCGCTTTACCATCTTCACCATCTTTAGTTCACGCTAAACATTTCGATCCAAGGCAGCCAGCTTTCAGGCAGAAGGCTTACAACTTTTCATTTCATCACTTGCATGCATCGATCAACTAGAGATTTAAAAAATGCAAGGAATTCGCATGAGCAGGCGAAATATTCACAAACACTGATCTCTGGCCGAAAAAGACTCGAACCTACAAGCCTTGGAACAAGGTACGCAGTGCTGTACCATCCTCACCACACTGGTCCAATACCTTGGCGCCCAGCTCACGCTAGACATTTTGATCCAAGGCAGCCAGCTTTCAGGCAGGAGGCTTATAGCTTTTCATCTCATCCCCTGCATGCATCGACCAACTGAAGCTGAAGAAGGTCCAGGAGACTGCTCATATTTCCTCTTCATTATGAGTCAGCTGTCCATCCCCAATTTTGGACGGTCAAACATTTACCTTCACCTTCGTCCTATACATTTAAAAGAACCTTTTGGATTAGTCTTTGATTCATTAGCAACTTTACTTTCATAGTCATGTTTAGCCTTTCAAATCCCCATTTTTACTTCAGTTTTAAAATGAACATATTTGTCAGTAGGAGTAACCTTTCTCCTTTTGATGTATCTGTAAATTCCTCTTATCTCCTAATACATGCTTTAGTCTCCTATTTATGCATTTGGGATCATTCTTATTTGACCTAATTTCTCTGAAGAATAGTCATATATGCAGCCCCTCCAATACCTTAAGTATCATTACCGTCAATATAATCATTAGCTAGATTACCCCAGTCGAGATTAGACAGGTGTTCCCTAAGTCTATTATAATCGGCAGAACGGAAAACAGGATTTTTTATCCCCTATATTATCCATAATCTCATACTTTCATGCAAAATTAAAAATAATATATTTGTAATCACTTGCACTAAGCTCTTCAGTGATCTCCAGATTATTTATAAAGGTTCTTTATTTGACAAGACTTAGTCAAGTAAATTATTAACTTTGGTGGGTTCTGTTACATATTGTTTCAGAAAGTAGTCCTGAACTACTTCCAGGAAATCACTGGACTCCAGATAACCTGTCAAAGAAGTCCAATCAATTTGAATAAATATAAAATCTCTTACTATTACTATGTTTTCATGTCTAGAAGTTCTAACAATTTCGTCCCGAAGAAGTCTACTGTTGTTTACTGATTCACGGGGTCGGTAGATTAGTTTTTCTTGACTTTCTAGAAATTCTACCCAAACGGGTTGTGTTATTAATCCATGTATTTTTAAACCTGTTTTTGTTCAACAATTTATATTTTGACTTACACATAGTGTTACTCAGCTCCCCTTTCCATTATATTTGTCTACACGGAACAACTTAAACCCTTGATTATGGCACCGACAATTATATCCCGACTCTTTAATAGTAAAGATATCAAAGTTCCAGCCCACAAATGTATTTCAATAATTTTATTTCTAGCACTTTGACTATTAGTATAAAATACATTATTTTTTCTTCTGCTCTTTTTTTCCTGTGTAGATCTGCTTTTTCACAATTTCTTTTATAATTATCCAATGTTACTTTATGGCGGCTATTATTAAGGTTAATGATATCAAAGCCTAAATCAATATTTTCATACTCATACCTGGATGATCTTCATTAGTGTTAGAAATATCTAATTGACTCTTATTAATGTTAGATGTGCCTGAGTGACCGTCATTATTGTTTGACATTCCTGAGTGACATATCTGATTGACATCATTATGGGATAAATCAGACACTTGTTCAACACATGGGTCTGATTACGTCGACTCAAGGCTGGGGACTGATTACCTCAAACTCCTCCTGTTCTTCACCATTCTCCTTTGTATAGACTGATGAAGCCATTGTGTGGCTAAACGTTTCCTTATTAAAGATACCCAAGTGTTGCAAATGTGTCTAATTTATCACCTTGTCGGTTCTCTGAACCATTCATCTATACGACATCATTAGTGTGTGTGACATACCTGATTAACCTCTCCTGGCATGTAGCACATGACAATATTAGTGTGTGACATACCTGATTAACCTCTCCTGGCATGTAGCACATGACATTATTAGTGTGTGACATACCTGATTAACCTCTCCTGGCATGTAGCACATGACAATATTAGTGTTTGACATACCTGATTAACCTCTCCTGGCATGTAGCACATGACAATATTAGTGTTTGACATACCTGATTAACCTCTCCTGGCATGTAGCACATGGCATCATTAGTGTTTGACATACTGATTAACCTCTCCTGGCATGTAGCACATGACAATATTAGTGTTTGACATACCTGATTAACCTCTCCTGGCATGTAGCACATGACATTATTAGTGTGTGACATACCTGATTAACCTCTCCTGGCATGTAGCACATGACAATATTAGTGTTTGACATACCTGATTAACCTCTCCTGGCATGTAGCACATGACATTATTAGTGTTTGACATACTGATTAACCTCTCCTGCCATGTAGCACATGACATTATTAGTGTTTGACATACCTGATTAACCTCTCCTGGCATGTAGCACATGACAATATTAGTGTTTGACATACCTGATTAACCTCTCCTGGCATGTAGCACATAACATGAACTTTGTCAACATGATCGACCTTCAACATGGACAGTTTAACTTGGTTTATGTCTACTCGGTGACCTCTGATCTTTATCTGAGAATCAGCTCGTCCCTCGTACACAAGAACACCGTCAACAATTCTTGCCAGGTCGCCAGTCCGAAACAAAACTGAATAATCTGACCAAGAAAACACAAAGTTTTTATTTCTGATTTACTTTACACTACAAACTTACAGTAATGTAAACACTTACAGGATGTACAGTATTTCTGATTTACTGTACACTACAAACTTACAGTAATGTAAACACCTACAGGATGTACAGTATTTCTGATTTACTGTACACTACAAACTTACAGTAATGTAAACACTTACAGGATGTACAGTATTTCTGATTTACTGTACACTACAAACTTACAGTAATGTAAACACTTACAGGATGTACAGTATTTCTGATTTACTGTACACTACAATCTTACAATAATGTAAGCACTCACAGGATGTACAGTATTACACTCAAAACTTAATATAGGTTTATAATCCAGGCTTATAATGTTGCCTTATAATTTAGACATAATCTAGGTTAATAATCTAAGCCACACTATATATACTTATAATTTAGGAGGATAATCAGGTATACTCCAGGTATACATGATATTTTATTTAAAGTTATTAATAAAATACAAGTTACATGATAATTCAAAATTATCTATAAAAAATTAACAATTACCTACTAATAAAGGTGTTAGTGGATACTACTTATTACTGGAGATACTTATAAGTGTGAGTTTTGCTAATTATTAGTGTGAGTGGTAATACTTATATATGTGAGTGGTACTACTTATAAGTGCGATGGGTATTACTTATAAGTGTGAATGGTACTACATATAAGTATGTGTAGTACTACTTATAAGTGGGAGTAGTACTACTTATAAGTGTGAGTGGTACTATTTATAAGTGTGTGTGGTACTACTTTTAAGTGTGTGTGGTGCTACTTATAAGTGTGAGTGGTACTACAGATAAGTGTGAGTGGTACTACTTGTAAGTGTGTGTGGTACTATTTACGAGTGTGAGTGGTACTACTTATAAGTGTGAGTGGTACTACTTATAAGTGTGTGTGGTACTACTTATAAGTGTGTGTGGTACTACTTATAAGTGTATGTGGTACTACTTATAAGTGTGAACGGTACTACTTATAAGTATGTGTGGTACTACTTATAAGTGGGATTAGTACTACTTATAAGTGTGAGTGGTACTATTTATAAGTGTGTGTGGTACTCTTTTAAGTGTGTGTGGTGCTACTTATAAGTGTGAGGGGTACTACTTATAAGTGTGAGTGGTACTGCTTATAAGTGTGAGTAGTACTACTTACACGTGTGAATGATATTACTTATAAGCATGAGTGGTGCTATTTATAAATGTGTGGTACTACTTATAAATGTGAGTGTATACTATTTATGACTGGAGCTACACACATTTATAAAGAGCACCACTCATGCTTGTAAGTAATACCATTCACACGTGTAAGTAGTACTACTCACACTTATAAGCAGTACCACTCACACATATAAGTAGTACCACACACACTTATAAGTGTGAGTTGTACTACTTATAAGTGTGAGTTGTACCACTTATAAGTGTGAGTGATACTACTCATAAGTGTGAGTGGTACTACTTATAAGTATGAGTGGTATTACTTATAAGTGTGAGTGGTACTACTTATAAAAGTTACAGCAGGAAAATGTTTGACAAGTAAGTTTCTGCAGACTTGATAATAACACATGTAATGTGTACTCACCTAATTGTATTCAACTAATTGTGGTTGCTGTGGTAGAGTCATAGCTTCTGGTTCCGCCTCTTCACTAGACGCCACTAGGGCCTCTCTCTCCTCTTCTTCAAGTTATGTATCCTGCCTCCACTATCTCATTTCCCAGACTATATTCCAGTTCTTGAACATTCTATGGCCGAAGAAATACTTCCTAACAACCCTGTGGCTGATCTGAGTCTTCAACTTCCAATTTAAACTTATTGTTGCTATGTTCCATCACTGGCACTTCCTGTCTCTATCCACCTTGTCGATTCCACTCAGTAATTTAATATATCGTTATCATGTCCTCCCTGTCCCTCCTGTCTTCCAGTGTCCTCAAGTAGAGTTCTCTTAGCCACTCCTCGTAGCACATGCCTCTTAGCTACGGGATTAGTGCAAACCTTTGCACTTTCTCTAATATCCTGACGTGCTTGGCCAGGTGAGAGGTTTTAAACTGAAGCTGCATATTCCAGTATGGGCCTGACATGCAAGGAGTATAGGGTTCGGAACTATTCCTTACTGAGATGTCCTTATCCTATTCTTAGGCTCCATAGTCGCCCATTACACACATTCCAAGATCAGTCTCCTTGAGTGACGTTTGTAGTCTTTGGCTCTTTAGTCTGTACTCTGTCTGCAGTTTTCTTTGCCCTTCCCCGCTCTTCATGACTTTGCACTTGGTGGGGTTGAACTTCAGGAGTTAGTTACTGGACTACATCTGCAGCCAGTCCAGATCAAACTGTAGTCCTGCCTTATCCTCCTCCTCCGACTGAATTCTCATCGTTAACTTCACATCTTCTGCAAACACGATGACCTGACTATGGGGTCAGGTAGGTGATCTTGGTTGCCAATATGACGTTTTTCAGAGCATAGTTCTAGCTGCCCAGACAACTTTTGTTCCCAGTAGGGAAATTAGATCTAACAAAAATGATCCCAAATGGATGAACAATAGATTAAAACATCTCAGTGGTCATAAGAGAGCATATATAATCGTGTCAAGAGAGGGGATGGGCAGTTAGGAAATCAATATATTCAGTTAAGGAGAGAAATAAAACAAGGAATAAGAAAAGCAAAAAAAAAAAAAAAAAAAAAAAAAAAAAAAAGGATTATGAGGTTAACTCAAAAGGGTTCTTTCAGGTATACAGGAGTAAGATTAGGGACAAGATAGGTCCACTTAAGAGTAACTCAGGTCAGATCACTGGCAGTGATAAGCAAATGTGTGAACTTTTCAATACCTACTTCCTCTCAGTTTTTACTCAGGAAGATACTAGCGAAATTCCAGAAATAAAAAATTATGTACAACAAGACGATAATAAACTGTGCACGATTGTGGTAACTAGTGACATGGTCCTCAGACAAATAGAGAAAATAGAACCTAACAAATCCCCAGGCCCTTATGATGGAAATAAATGGTATCAAATACCGACACAGTGGAAATATAAACATATATGCAGTATAATGTGATCCTTTATTGACAACGTTTCACCCACACAGTGGGCTTTTTCAAGTCACACACAGATCTACCTGGGGTGGATGGTACGAGAGTATTTATAGTCATGTTCAGAATGTTGAGGTCAGGTGGAGAATGGTGCATCTGATGATCTACCGGGTTGAGTTATAGAGTCTTGGGTAGCTTGGCAGGGGTATTGGACAAGTTGTGAGTAGACCTTCTGCAGTGTTCTATGTTCTTATGTGGGATAGCGATGAAGAAGTTTCTTGGCGAGTGGTTCAGCTATGTTATAGAAGCCATTGTTCTGGTTGAAATTGTTGGTTATAGAGATAAGCGATGATTCCAGGATTCTTCGGTATTGAGTGTTGTCTTCTGTGGCGATAAGTCTTGAGTTTCTGTAGTTAATTAAATGGTTGTGTGAATTGCGATGTTGTACGCAGGCATTCCTTGTATCGTCAGTCCTGCTTGCATATTCGTGTTCTGAAATACGTGTTTGGAGGTCTCTTGATGTTTCGCCCAAATATAATTTGTTGCAGTCATTACAAGGATTATGTATACCCCTGCAGAGGATGGAGGCTTGTCCTGTCTACTACTGGTGATGTCCTTGATGGTCGTGGTTGTGGAGGTAGATACTTGGAATGATGTATTGGAAAAGATGTTGGAAACATGTTTGGCAATGGAGTTGGTGGGGAGGACTATGTATCTCTTCTCGGCAGTGTCTTCTCTGGGTGTGTTGAAGATGTTTAATGCCCGCCGTCTGCAGTCTCTGATGAAGTAACGAGGATAGTGGAGTTTAGAAAATACTTGTTCAATTATAGTGCATTCTTCCTCAAGGAACTCATTGCTGCAGATTCTGAGTGCACGCAGGAGTGGTGGGTTTTCGATAGACTTTAAAACGAAGTTCATGGTCAGCTTTGCAGAGCAGAACATCAAGGAAAGGAAGAGTGTTGTCGACTTCTTCTTCAAGTGTGAACTGGATTGAAGGCTCGACCTGGTTGAGCTTGTCTTATGAACTGACTCACGAAATCGTAATGACACGATTGCAAACAAACCATACCACAGGCGGGATTGAACCCGCGGTCAGAGAGTCTCAAAACTCCAGACCGTCGCGTTAGCCACTGGAATGTAAAGAAGAACTTATCATACCTTTGGCTAATCTTTTCAACATATCACTACAAACCGGCATAGTGCCTGATTAGTGGAAAATGGCAAATGTAATACCTATTTGCAAGGCAGGTGACAGGTCCTTAGCTTCGAACTATGGACCAATAAGCCTTAACTCCACAGTGGGAAAATTTATGGAATTAATAATTGCCGAAGCAATTCATAGCCATCTTCAAAGGCATAAATTGATTAATGAATCTTAGCACGGTTTAACAAAGGGGCGTTCCTGTCTTATAAATTTACTAACTTTTTATCACAAGGGTATTTGAGGAGGTAGATCATGATAGATAGAGTTCCACATCAGAGGCTATTGAGGAAACTTAGGCACAAGGAATATGAGGGGAAATTTTTCCTGGGTAGAGGCATGGTTAACAGATAGGCAGCAGAGAGTTTGCATAAATGGGGAGAAATCAGAATGGGAGTACGCCACTAGCGTGCTGTTGATGTATCCCACATCTCCGTCTTTCTGGAGTTCTTTCTGTCTCCATTGTGAATACATCTTTGAATCTCATGTTGAGCTCCTCACAAACTTCAAGGTCGTTTTTGTAAACTCCCTTCCTTTCTTCCTCAGCCTGATTATCTAGTCTTTGACTATTGTTTTCTTCCTGATGTGACTGTACAACTTCACTTCGGACTTTGCTTTTACTGTTATCTCATTCTCATATTGTCATTGGGCCTCCCTTATCTGTGTATATTCATTTCTTGCTCTTCAACTACTCTTCTTATTCTCCGGGGTCCCATGCTTTCTATACTTCTTCCATTGTCTAGTGCACTTGGTTTTTGCCTCTCTACGCCTTTGAGTGAGCCAAGGGCTCGTCCTGGTCTTTTCATTATGTCTGTTGCCCATGGGAACAAACCTCTCTTCCGCTTCCTTGCATATTGTTGTCACATATTCCATCACCTCATTTACTGATTTCCCTGCTAGTTGTCTATTCCATTGAATCCCATGCAGGAAGTTCCTTATGCCTGTGTAGTCCCCTCTCTTGTAGTTTGGCTTTATTTGTCCTGGTCTTCCTGTCTCCCTCTTCATTTGTAACACTATTATGTATTCGAAGCTTGTAACTACGTTATCACTAGCTCTGATGGGCCTTTCACATGTGAAGTCCTTAATATCTCCACAACTCAAGGTGAATATTATATCCAGTCTTACTGGTTCATCATCTCCCCTTTTTCTGGTAGTGTCCCTAACTTGTTGGTGCATGAGATTTTCCAGTACCACTTCCAATATCCTGTACGTTTCTGGGCCCCTATATGGCTCATGGTTTTCTCAGTCGATTTCCTTGTGATCGAAGTCACGCACAACCAGTAGCTTTGCCCTGCCTACATGGGCCCTTCTAGCCACATCAGCCAGTGTGTCAATCATTTCATTGTTACTCTCATAATATTATTGTCTTCGCCTCCTGCTATTATGTGGTGGATTATACATCACTGCAATCACTACCTTAGGACCTCTGGTCTGAAGTGTTCCTACTATGTAGTCCCTTGCTTCTCTGTCTCCTCTCTCCAGCTCATCAAAATCACATTGGTTTTTGATGAGCACTACCACTCCTCCACCACCACTGTTCCTTTTATCTTTCCTCAGGATCTAATATCCCGTTGGAAATGTGACATCTCTTATCATTCCTGTGAGCTTGGTTTCTGTGAGAGCTATGATATCCGGTGATGCCTCTTTGACTTTTTTGTGCTTCTCTTCCAACTTATTTGTTATTCCATCAGTGTTGGTGTACCATACCTTCAGTTTCCTCTCCAACACTGTGTTCTAGGGGAGTCTGTGATGGTGGAGGACCTGCAGTGTGCTCTGGGATTCTACAGCATAGTGTGGGGTGAGGGCTGTAAGTGTGAATTGTGGCTTGTGTTTGGATAGCATGTTTGGTTGTGGGCTTCTGGGAGTGGTTCTGTGTGTGCTTGCACTTGGTGCTCTGCCCTACTCTGGTTGTCCTCTGCTGACTCTGTCCTTGTCTGTCTTCCTAGCCCCTTTTGCTTCTATGTCCTCTCCCTCAGCTACTGTCGTTCTGTTCTGGTCCTATCTTGGTCTAGGAACACTCTCTTGTATTATGATGATTCCTTCAGCAGTGGCTTCTCTTGCAGGATCCTGTTCGTCACCGTTTCTGTCTTGAAAATTAGTTTAACTGGCCTATTTCTCCCCTTCAAGTACCACCCTGTTCTCTGAAAATTTACTTTCTCAGTCATGCCCTCTTCTATTTATTTGTTGATGTTTCTTCTCCTTGCTTTCCTAAAGCCCATGAATAAGCACTGACTTCTCCATCTCCTCCTTCCATTGCCTTTCCCTCTGTGTCTCTGGGTCCTGTTTGTACATGACCATTGTCTCCCTTATTTTTTCCTGTAACTATTTGGTGTCATGATCATGCCTCTCCATGGGACCTATCCCTTTCTCCACCTTCTCCTCCATTCCATACTACTATCCCTGCTCCCATATGTACACACTGTTACACACTGTTTTTGTGTGTTAAATTACTCTGTCAGTTCAAGAAACTTTTTGTCTTGCGTTTTGATTGTCCTGCGGTATTGTAGGCATGAAACACTTATTTAACAGTAAGGTCCCTCTATATTAGTGTATGTTTGTTCTCTACATAGTATGTGGTACTGCAGGCTCCACTAACCTAATCCACTCCCTGAATAAATGTTATTAATCTTTATATGATATCAGCTCTCTAGATACAAATGCCTAGTGCTAATAAGACGATCCTGCTACCACCACAATAAGGTGATTGTACATTACATTACGTTTGGCAACAGAGTATGGCTGTCTGGGTTCCCTTTCCTTGTCATTGTCATACCGTGCTGGAAGCATAGCACAGTTCTTGTCAGTTATTTACACTCATTTTCACCCACTCTTAATATATAATGTCTATACAACAGTCTAATATTTTCACTTTCCTGTGTGGGGTCACCAATTGTCCAGGTGAACACTTTAAGCCTTTATTATGGCACACTTATTTCAGGAAAATATAGGAAATCCCAAGAATACTGGTTACTTTCCATTTATAACAAAAATATAGATATAATTGCTATAACAGAGATCTGGTTCAACTTGAAAGATAGAGAAATGCCTTCTGAATACAACATACAGGGTCATAAACTATTCCACACTGATAGGATCAACAGGAAGGGTGGTGGAATGGCGAAGAATTTCAGAGATAATTTAAATTGTTGTGTTAAACAAGATGTAAGAGTAGTAACATTGAGAGAATCTGTTTTGTACAGATTCTCAAAGGTAGTGAAAAATTAATTTTGGGTCTGATTCATAGTTCTCCAAACCTTGATAGGGAGTGCAGTAAGCTGTTTTGGAACGAAATTCATGAGGCATCTAGATATGAAAAAGTTGTGTTAATGAGAGATTTTAACTTTAGACAAACTGACTGGAACAATGTGACAGGAAATCTTGAGTCTTGTGACTTTCTTGATACAGTTCAGGAGTGCATTTTAAAACAGTTAGTGATGGAACCAATTAGAGGATACAGTCTGCTTGACTTGGTTCTTGCCAACAAATAGTCACTAGTTAATAATCTTGAGGTTAATGGTGAGCTTGGGGAAAGCAATCACAAATCGCTTAGTTTCAATATATCATGGAATTACCCAGATAACTGCAATCAAATCTCTGTCCCAGATTTCCGCTTGACCGACTTCATGGTACTGAGAAATTGCCTGGGTGGGCTAAATTGAGATGAACTGACTATGGGTCAGGTAGGTGGTGTTGGTTGCCAACATGACGTGTTTCAGAATATAGTGCTAGCTGCCCAAACAACTTATGTTCCCAGTAAGGAAATCAGATCTAGCAAAAATGATTCCATATGGATAGACAATAGATTAAAACATCTCATTAGTCAAAAGAGAAGCACATATAGACGTATCAAAAGAGGGGATGGGCAGTTAAGAAATCAATATATTCAATTAAAGAGAGATATAAAAAAAGAAATAAGAAAAGCAAAAAGGGATTATGAGGCTAAGGTCGCAAGGGATTCGAGGACTAACCCAAAGGATTCTTTCAGGTATACAGAAGTAAGATTAGGGACAAGATTGGCCCACTTAAGAGTAACTCAGGTCAGATCACTGGCAGTGATAAAGAAATGTATAAGCTTTTCAATACCTACTTACTCTCATTTTTTACTCAGGAAGATACTAGCGAAATTCCAGAAATAATAAACTATGTATAACAGGACGATAATAAGCTATGCACAATTAGGGTAACTAGTGACATGGTCCTCAGACAAATAGAGGAATTAAAACCTAACAAATCCCCAGGCCCTGATGAACAGTTTGCAAGGGTTTTAAAGGAATGTAAAAAGGAACTTAGCAAATCTTTGACAAATTTTTTCAATATATAACTATAAACTGACATAGTGCAAGACAAGCGGAAAAGGCAAATGTAATACCTATTTACAAGGCAGGTGACAGGTCCTTAGCTTCAAATTATAGACCAATAAGCCTTACCTCCATAGTTAGAAAATTTGTGGAATCAATAATTGCCGAAGCAAAGAGCCGTCTTAAAAGACATAAAATGATTATGAATCTCAATACAGTTTTACAAAGGGGCGTTCCTGTCTTACGAATTTACTAACTTTTTTCACAAAGGTACGTATTTGAGGAGGTAGATCACGGTATTGAATATGATATTGTGCATATGGACTTCAGTAAGGCTTCGAATACAGTTTCACATCAGAGGCTATTGAGGAAACTTAATGCACACGGAATAGAAGAAAGTTTTTTCCTGGGTTTAGGCATGGTTGACAAATAGACAGCAGAGAGTTTGCATAAATGGGGAGAAATCAGAATGAGGGCACGTCACAAGCGGTGTTCCACAGGGGTCAGTGTTAGGACCCTTGTTGTTCACAATCTACATAAACGACATAGATGAGGGAATAAATCGCGACATAAGCAAATTTGCTGATGACATCAAAATAGGCCGTCCAATTCATTCTAATAAGGACACTAGAGCACTCCAGGATGATTTGAATAGACTGATGCAATGGTCGGAGAAGTGGCAGATGCAGTTTAATATAGACAAATGCAAAGTTCTAAATGTTGGACAGGAAAATAACCATGTCACATATAAACTAAATAATGTAGATCTTGTTGTTAGGTAAGACACATATGCAACAGTTAGGTATCTTTATTATGAAACGTTTCGCCTACACTGTAGGCTTCTTTAGTCGAGTACAGAAAAGTTGACAGAAGCAGAAGAGACTTGAAGACGATGTAATCAGTCCATCACCCTTAAAGTTTTGAGGTGGTCAGTCCCTCAGTCTGGAGAAGACACAGTTCCATAGTAGCAAACAATGTTTCATACTATGGAACAATGCTCTTTTTTCCAGACTGAGGACTACCACCAAAGCTTAAAGTGATGATGACTCATCGATCTTGCATCTCTGCTTCATCAACTTTCTGTGCTTGACTCAGCAAGCCTACCGTGTAGGCGAAACGTTTCATAACAAAGATACCTAACTGTTGCATGTATTCTGTCTTACTCTAGCGGATATTTATACCATTTTAATGTTCAATGTAGATCTTAATACTACTGATTGCAAAAAAGATTTAGGAGTTCTGGTTAGCAGTAATCTATAACCAAGACAACAGTGTATTAATGTTCTCAACAAAGCTAACTGAATTCTTGGCTTCATATCAAGAAGTATAAATAATAGAAGTCCTCAGGTTGTTCTTCAACTCTATATATCGTTGGTTAGGCCTCATTTAGACTATGCTGCACAGTTCTGGTCACCGTATTACAGAATGGATATAAATGCTCTGGAAAACGTACAAAGGAGAATGACAAAGTTGATCCCATGTATCAGAAACCTTCCCTATGAGGATCGACTGAGGGCCCTGAATCTGCACTCTCTAGAAAGGCATAGAATTTGTGGGGATATGATTGAGGTGTATAAATGGAAAACAGGAATTAATAAAGAGGATGTAAACAGCGTGCTGAAAATATCTAACACAGACAGTATTCGCAGCAATGGTTTTAATTTGAAAAAAAAATCAAATTTAGGAAGGATATAGGTAAGCACTGGTTTGGTAATAGAGTTGTGGATGAGTGGAACAAACTCCCGAAAGAATGCATGAGTGGGTATGAGTGGGTGTGAGTTGGACCTGACTAGCTTGTGCTACTAGGTCAGATGCCTTGCTCCTTCCTTAAATGAATGTGA